>NC_071531.1:115656552-115833275 GCF_026979565.1 Vidua chalybeata | reverse complement strand
GGTTGCAGAGGACTTTCTGTGAGTGTTGCAATAATCACACTGGTACCTGGCTGGAAAAGTAGCAAGGTGCCAAACCACCTTGTTCTAATTAAACTTTCTGATGATGCCTGATCTATTAATAGACAACCCAGCATGACTCCTCTGTTTGCTGGAGAAGATGAGGAAGGTCATCCTCGCTGAGGTCACAACCAACAGCCACGGGTGAAGCTCAGGAGAGCTTCCCAGAGAGGCCCAGCTGGGCTTCACATGGATGCTCCCCAAAATTTGTGGCACAAGGAGGACACGTGTCCCAGAGTGACACCACTTTCCTCACTCAGGCTGTAAGCCCCAAGCAGAAACAGGATCTACTGCAGGACTGACCTCCTCCTTCCCAGTTCCCTTGCCTTCAGCTGCCACTGCACACAGGATGTGGCTGGAACTGGCCAGGCTCTCTGCCCAGGCAGTACCACCAGCAAGCTCTCACTCCACTGCTGAGGGCACTGGGAGCCCCCCGTGCTGAGGAATGGCTGCTGGAAACACAGGAATTATTTGCCACAACGGGAGACACTTTGCCCACAGTGAGGTGGTGAAACCTCATCGCCAGCAGAGAAGAGATCAGCCCTGGACTTAGAATGGACTTAGTGTGTTTGTTAATTCCCAGCAAAATCCCAACTGCGTTTGTTATCTTATTCAACTTCAAAGTATTAGCTGCATACCATTAGATTCATCTTTCTTTCTGGGGAGAGGGAGGGGAAAAAAGGGTCAGGAGTGCATTTTAGGAGCTGAAGACCCCCCCTGGAGATGAGCAGGGGTGGGAATTGCTGTCCTTCCCGAGGGGAAGGACCACCAAGCTGCAAACACCTCGTGATGTCACAAGCTGCTGGCACGCACCGTGTGTGCCATGTGCCAGGGTTTGTGTGGGCACAGCCAGAGCTGCCTGAGCCGTGTGGGAGGGATGGGATGGGATGTCTCTGGGTGCAGTGCAGTGGGCAGGCTCCTTACAAGGCGTCCAGGACGTGTGGGATCAGCACCAGCCCTGTTTTCCCTTGCACAGCACAGAAACAGCCTCCTGCAGGGCTGTGTCTCTCCCTGCCAGCCCCTACTACAGCTCTGTGCTGGCACAGGCAGCCACTGCTCTGAGGGCATCCTCTCCCTCTCCTCTGCTTCCACGGCAGAAGGGACTCGTCACAGAATGTTGCTGGCAATGGAAATGACTGGGTTTTGATTGAAAAGGCTCAGTTTTGCTTCCTCCCTACACAAAACCCTACCTGTGGCACAATGACACCAGGCCCTCGGGGAACAAGGTTTGGGGTGAGTCTGGGAGCCCACAAGAAAAATAGAGAGGGATTCTTTGTAAGGACAAGGAGGGACAGGACACAGGGAATGGCTTGCCACTGCCAGAGGGCGGGGATGGATGGGAGATTGGGCAGGAATTGTTCCCTGGGAGGGTGAGGAGCCCTGGCACAGGGTGCCCAGAGCAGCTGTGGCTTCCCTGGATCCCTGGCAGTGCCCGAGGCCAGGCTGGATGGGGCTTGGAGCAGCCTGGGACAGTAGAAGGTGTCCCTGCCCATGGCAGGGGGTGGAACAAGATGATCTTTAAGGTCCCCTCCAACTCAGGCCACTCTGTGGCTCTGTGATCCCCTCTCACCTGGAGGAAGGTCTCCAGGTGCCAAAATTCTCATCCCCTTCCCAGGGAAAACATGAAGGAGAGAGGGACAGGCCAGTACTACAGAAGGAGCTGAGGAAAAATCCCATTGAGGTGGCAGGGAAGTTAGTCCAGAAAAAAGACAGGTTTTCAGTCACTCAGTCCCTCCAGGAATCAGAAAGGCTTTTCTTTCTGCAGTTTGAGAATCCAGCCCTTTGCAAAGACAGCTGCAAGGACCTACTACACAGTGTGATTTTAGTTCTTTTGCTCTGGAATACAGGGGACTGATGATGTGGGGACACATCCTACCCCAGAGTAGCTTCTGGTTTAAGAAGACAAGAAACTCCACTGTCATTGGAAAGAGAAGTAAAGGGATTCTTCCAGTGAAGAAAACTGAATCAAAAGTGGAGGAAATGCACTCACTTCAGCACGTGCTGCCAATTGCAAATAACAGAATGTCACACCCTGCTTAGTGCCAACTTGACATAGGAAAGGGGATGACAACCTAAAAATCACTCAGGGAAGCCGTGGTTATCAAATGACAGAAATCTTTTCAAGTGAAACACTCAACTAATCTATGGTCTTTGATGTAAGTCATGGGATTTTTCTTTTAAATGCACACAGCAAATGGAGACATTTCTAGTTCCTGATGAAAGAACCAAACCCTGCACTTGCAGCCTCCTCTTGGGCAGCAGCAAGGTGTGTGAACAAGGGGCAGCTGGATTCTGCAGCCCCTCTGGGAGAGCACCTGCAGATCCAGACATCCCCTTGCACTTCCCACTGCTCCTGCTCTTGTCAGCCCCTCGAGCCTCCCTGCCAGGCCCTCCTTGGACACAGGTCTTTTACAGAGAGTGGCAGAGCCCATTTAGTGCCCAGCTGGATGTCCTGTGTGGTGACTGGCTTGGTCTGTGTGCTCTAAGCATGCTGCCCAACCAGTTCTCACAGTGATGCAAGAGCATTTCTTCATTCTTTGCTCCAGCCAGTTATCAAAAAAGCAGATTTGACGCTGATCGTGTTCAGCTCACGTCCTTCCTCTAGTGCTGCCAAAGGAAAACCCCAAACCTGCTGCAGTCAGCAGGATTTCCCACGGATCTCAACCAGAGCTGGATGTGCCCCTTGCCGGGAAGACAGAAAAAAAACTTTGCCAAACCCCACCTGGAAGAGGAAAGCGTCGCCCAGGGAGTTGCTGAGGCAGAAGACAAAGTCCTTCTTGGGGTGCTCGGGCACGGCCTGCACGATGCTGTTCTCCACCCAGACGGCGTGCTTGGGGATGCTGTTGTGGTCGATGCCAGACCTGCCGTCCGTCTCGTAGAAGAACAGCGTGCAGCCTGCAGGGGACAACAAGCAGCACACGTTCCAATGCTCTGCTGGTGCTAATGCCAAGCAGGCACACCAGGAGCTGTCAGTGAGCCCTGAACCCGGGCTCTTTCCTTTGTCCTGAGCTTAGTTCTCCCTAGGACTGCCAAAACAGAAAGCCATGGGCAGTAAAACACATTGCCAGGTGAGGAACAGCATAAGAAATCACAAATTTGGGGTTGTCCACGGCCACCCCACCACAGGGAAGAGGCAGGCATGAGATCCTGGTCCCCTGAGGGTGACAACCAGCTGTGAGCCAGCCCTGGGAGCAGACAGGCCCCCGGGCATGGCCCAGCCTCTGCAGCTGCTGCTACAGCCCCTGCAAGGCAAAGATCAAGCCATTTAATTGCTGGATGCAGACAGTAACTGGAATTAAGTAGCTGGGATGAGCTGTGCCTGCAGAAAGACTGATGGACAAAAAAACTTAGCAGGGGACAGCAAACAACCTGCTCGGTGTTACAAAATAATCTTTACAATCCTCCCGGGGAAGGAAAACAAAGTACAGAGCAAGGCTGCAATCTGGGAGATTCCAAACAGAAAGGGGTCTCCCCCTCTGCCACCTTCCCACACTATCTCCAGTCCTTTACAGGCTGGCACAAAGTTGCTGTGTCACTGGAAAAGGATGCTCTGGTACCCAGCCTCCCAGAAAACAATTTGCAGCCAAACAATGGCAGCTGTTCACTTCAAAGCCCCCGGTTAAACACTGCCAGTATCGAGGCACAGCAATCCAAGGAGTTAACGCTCCACTTGAGCCAAAGCACTTCAGAACAGCGTCACTGCCCTGCTCATCCTTCCCCTTTCTTCTCCCAGATGGCCCTTTGTTAGCCCGCTCCTCACAGCAAGACCTTCCTGCCCCCTCCCAGGAGATCAGGGCTGCCCCTGGCCTCCCTCCTCCTCTCCCACTTCCCCAGCTCCGCAGCCACCCGAGGCTGGCTCCAAACTTTGCCGTCGGCTTTAAAACAGCGCTGCAAATTAAAAATAAACAAGTGCTCTAGGAAGAGCTCTCCGTGGGGAGGGCAGGGTCTGGCCACACTGAGCCTTCTGGGTGACCCCCCTAGAGCAGGAGACACGGCTCTGCCTCTGCTGGCTCCGGCCACAGCAGAGGAGAGGGAGGCCAGTCCCAAACCTGTGGCTTCCCGTTTCCCTGCTGGTGAAGCACATGAAGATGAGTTCATGAGCGTGTGCCTAGCAGGAACTGCAACAATCCAGAGAGAACAGGGTCTGTGGCCCGGGCAGCTGGGGGGGGAGCAGGGCAGCTGGGTGCCGAGGGCTGCCCACCACGGGGTGAGTGACACAGCCGGAGCCGCGTGCCAGCCCCGATGAGCGACCACAGCTTCCTGTCCGCCCTGCAGATGTGCTGCAACCCTGAGCATTTATACTCATGAAGCACCTCTTGGGGAAAGAGAGGTACAGGAGGGAGGCAGAGTGTGGCAGAGCGCCCATGTGAACGCCAGCCACTGTCACCACCAGCAGCCTCCCACCATCGTGTGCCTGCAGGGGCACATGGCTACTCACTCAGCTGCCAGCAAGCCACGGACACCTTCTCCAAGGGAACACCCGCTGCCCAGGAAGCCTCCCTGGCTGGTGCCAGCAGGGCTCCCAGCAAGGTATGAACCCCGCTGGTGTGCCTTGGGGTGCCCACCCACGTGCCACCACTGAGCACATCAGCAACCACCGCGTGAAACCTCTGGAAAACAGCGGGGCCACTTCCCCACGCTCCGCGCGAACCGAAGTTCACAGCAGCTTCTCTGGCGAGTCCAGGCCCCCGGTTTGGCCACCGTACAGGACGCAGCCCCGCCCGCTCTCCCGGTACCTTTCAGCGACACCCAGTAGTGCTTCCACTTCCTGCGTGTGGCCGACTCCACCTTCTTGTTCTTCTTGTGCACCAGGAAGTTTTTGACGGCCAGGGCGCCGGCCTTGCGCACGGTGCCCTGCGCGGCCGTCAGCAGGATGTCGGACTGCCCGGGCGAGCTGAGGGTGCCGCTGCTCTGCTCGTCGCTCAGGGCCGAGCCCGCCTCCTCCAGGTGCTCGCTGTTGGCGGTGCTCATCTCCAGCTCGCGGCGGAAGTTCTCGTAGACGCCCTGGCGCAGCCCGTCGCCCGCCGAGCTGCTGCCGCTGTCGCTGCCGATGAAGGCGCGGCCGGCGGGCGGCGAGTAGCTGGCCGTGGTGGCGTTGGAGCGCCGCGACAGCAGCTCCGTGTCCGTGGCTGCGCCCTCGATGCCGCTGTCGGTGAACTCGCTGCCCTCGCCCGCGTTGACGTCCTGCTCGGGAGAGAGAGACAGGCATGAGGGGAGAGCTTGGCCAAGACCCCGCGTGCCTGGGGGGCAACACGGTTTTTTGCGCCTCCATTTTTTCTTGCGATGGAAATCCATCATCTCTCCTCCCTAAGGTGAACGACTGGAGGAAAAGGTGGACAGGCAGCTGTCCCAAAGCTGTGAAGAGCTCTCCACCTCGGAGAGAAGGGTGAAGCTGCCCCATGCATTTCCCTGCAGCTTCACGGGGACAGCTGCGTTTTCAACATTTAACATCTCACAGCTCCGGGGCTGTACTTTCCCAGCTGCTGCAGGAGTCCCTGTGGGTCCATACCTTGCCTTTGGGGCATCTAGGGCAAGATTCCTTCCTTCTGGAGACAAACAACTGGAGGAAAAGGTGGGGTGAAGGCAGAGCTTCCAGCACAGGTTAGGAAAGACCAGTCACACATGCACCGCTCCAGGTGGTGCCTCCACGGCCTTGGCAATTTGGAATATAAGATGCAGCATCATCTGTTTACATTAAGCCAAGTTAACAGTGCTAAAGGTTTTGCAAAAGGAGAACATATGGCAGCAAAAACTGGCAGTGTCGAGAAAAGCAGCGCCCAACCTACGCGTTTCGAGGAGAAAACATTGATATTGTGCATTCACACCTACAGCTGAAGATACATTTCAGACACCCCAAGGCCGACCTTTGAAAATTATGTAACCAAAAAGGCTCTTATTTTTTTTCCCTCCTGACAGGTTAATGTGGTTGGGATTATTTCTGTTCTCATCACAAACTGTAATGATGGGCCATGTGATATTCCCCACCAAATCCCACAGACCCTTCCTGGTCGCCAAGAACTTGCAGTGCAAGGATCAGAAGAGACAAGAATACAGCCAATTTGAGCAGGACAGGAGAAAACACCACTGAATTGGGGTTTTGAAGGCTGTGACTCAGCCTTCAAAACAAAGCTAATCCCCCCAGGGGGATGCCCACCACCACCTCAGTATCTACAGGCATCTGCAGCAGATTTTAGAGGGCAAACGAAGGCCAAACTCGGTAAACAGAAACAAATATTTTAGGTACTTGAGCGAAGAGGATGCAAAGAAGTGAGAAATATGGCCAAAACCAACAGGAATTTCAACCTCTACTTCTCCTGTTCTCCTGCAAGAGCAGCTAGTTCTTGATTCACAAGTTAAGAAAAAAAAAAAAAAAAAGAGAAGAGGTAGCAGAATGGAGTATTTATTTTAAGAGAAAACAAGCTTCCAGATGTTGGTTCAAGCACCAGTTTTCTTTGTATCCAAGAGCAGCTCTGTGGAAACAAAGAAACCCTCCATCAGCTCAGCGTGAAACCATCCTCCTGCGGAGCAAGGGCTGGACGGGGAGAGCTCAGGGGCAGGGCAAGGGCTGACTAACTTTTCAGGCATTAATTTGCACTGGATGGGCCCGTTCTTTATAAACACTGCCTCCCGAGGGACACTTGGAGTCCAGCTGGAAGAATAAGCACTTCCTTCCCCGCTCAGCGAGCGCAGTCCTGCTGGTCCATCTGGTTGTTTAATGCAGCACACAGCGACAGACAGCCTGGCCAGGCCAGCACTGCTCTGCTCCTCCACGTGTGAACGAGCTGAGCGGGCTTTCCTGGAAGTACAGCCCTGTCCCCACCCAGAGCAGCTTTCACAGCCGCCCCTGGGTCCTGCTGTTCCAACACCCTCGTTTTTGGGAAGCCAGTCACCTTCTCATCCCCTGCAAAGGAGGGGTTATCCGGCCAGGGGAAGCGGTGCTGCTCGGAGAGCTGTGCTTACAAAGCACTGCCACGAGCGAGGTTTTGCGCTGTGAAAGGATGGACGGGGCAGCCTCCTCTGCCAGCACTGCCTCCTGGTGAGCCCCGTGTGCCAGGGCTGCTCCACGCAGCTCACACGCCCAGGGCACTGCCCCTCTGCCAGCACAGCCACAGACACCTGCGAGCGGGACCGCAGCCAAGCCCTGCCAGCTCCGGGGTCAGCATTCCCATGGAATCGCTGCTTCCTACTTCATCCCTAAGTTCACACTGACAGGCGACAGCCTTAGATGGGATATCAGGGAGGAACTGTTCCCTCTGAGGGAGCTGAGGCCCTGGCACAGGGTGCCCAGAGGAGGATCCCCCTGGATCCCTGGCAGTGCCCAAGGCCAGGCTGGATGGGGCTTGGAGCACCCTGGGACAGTGGAAGCTGTCCCTGCCCATGGCAGGGGGTGGAACAAGACGAACTTTAAGGACCCTTCCACCCCAACAATCCTGTGATTCCATGATTCTACGCTCTACAAAAAGTACACAGTTAGCTCAAAAATCTTAGCCAATGTAACTTTTAGGAAGCACATCTCATGCTCTAGTTAAAATGAGTTGATTTAAGAAGACAAATAAAGACTAGAACAGACCACCAACTTGAGGCAGATAGGATTTGTAAGGCTACAGCCTTTTCAGATGACTTTGGTGAGACATTGCTTTAACTGCCTCAGTTTCCCTGTCAATAAATGGGGCTTATACTCTGCAACTTATGTATGAACATATCAGCTTATTAAAAAAAGCAAATTATAAAAAATCCTCAAGGATGGAGAACTCAGAGTAAATATAATTGTTATACTCGCTCATAAGGTTAAACTGCAGCACATTTTGCAAAGAGCTCTACAATCCTTACCACAATGCAAGTGCTAGGCTGGACTGCTCAAAAGATGTTTTCAGTGTAACGCTGCAGCCCTGCTCCTAATCTCCCTCTGCTCCCTGCACTCCCCTTCCCACTCCTGAACAGCCCTTACCAAAGCCTTGTGAGCAGCCAAATCCAGGCCTTTTGGCAGGAGGAGGGTCTGGGCAGACAGAGGTGGGAGCAGCTCAGAGCCCAGAGCTGCCAGCACCGCTCTGCCCCGCGTTACCGAACGAAACGCGGCGCGGAGGGAGCCTCGTGTGCCCCGAGCCTGGCTCAGAGGGGATCAGGGCTGGGGTTAGCAGGGTCCAGGGCTGGGGTTAGCAGGGTCCAGGGCTGGGGTTAGCAGGGTTCAGGGCCGGGGTTAGCAGGGTCCAGGGCACTCATAGCACAGCTCTCTGCTTCGAGTCCTGCTGCAGCGGCAGCTCGTTCCCATCCGTGGGGAGCGAAGGGTCGGGAGCCTCGCAGCGCTGAGTGAGCACACTCAGCTCAGGGTTCTGCACAGAGCACGGAGCTTTAATGCTCTGATCCCACAGAAATCTGCTGGGGCCGAGGGGGAAACAGCCCCAGGCCGGGAACAAACCATAGCAGGGGTTGGTGAACACAGGGCTTTCATGGCTCGACTGAAGATCACCCTGTGCAGAGAGGGGCTGAGGAAGGGAACTGAACGGGCTCTGGGACTGTGCTGGGGTGGGGAGACGTGGGAAACAGCAGCAGAGCTTCCACTGGGATCTGGGAGCAGAGCTTCCACTGGGATCTGGCGTGAAAGAACAGCACCATTATGTCCCTGAGGTGCCCAGGGGCTGTGAGAGGAGGCTCAGCACACAGTCCTGAAGGGAAAGAGGAGGGAGAGGTGGAATGCCCAGTGCCACCAAAATCAGCCCTGGAATGAGGACCACAGCGGGGCTGAATGGTGCCATTGTCACCAACAAGGCCACAGCCAGGGCAGCCCTAGGAGCATCCCAGTGCAATGAAGTGGAATGAGTTATCACAGCCCCATCAAGGGCAGAGCAACTGAACTGCTGAACCAACTGGCTGAAGTGCTACTGCAAGCATTAGCTACCCACTGAAATACAGGGTTTTTCCTTCACATCAACACTGGATTTCAGGCAAAACAAGCAAAACAAGGCAGTGGGGAATAAAACTGTAATGCAAAAGCTCCATCAGGCTAATGTACCTGGTGCTGTAGATTTGCATATGCTCACGTGGCACTCATATCTCTGCATGTCTGCTGCAGCCATATCTGTTAAATAATTTTAGCTAAATTTAAAAGATCAACAGAAAAAAAAAAACCTTTGCTTTAGGAAAAATGTCACATTCAGCTAGCAAAAATCAGGGGAGGAGCTTTGGGACAGGTTCCAAGTGTCCCCCATGTTGAACATACCTGGTACTGGCCTCTGCTGGAAGAAACCACAGGATGGGACAAGCCTTGCCCAACTCTGGTTCATGACTGGGCACACTCTGAGTGCCTGCAGGAGCTGCACTTCCCACACTTCCCACCACCAGCCCTGCCACAGACACTGTGACAGGCCTTGGTGAATCACCCTCTCCTGCCCCACCAGCAACACTGATTCATGGGCACTTGGGGCTGGTTTGGTAGGAAAAATCTTACTTCCATACATATAAACAGTTCCTCGTGGTTAAAAATCTTACTTCCATAAATACAAACAGTTCCTCATGGTTAAAACCCCTTTCTAAATGAACCATTAAAATAAAAGTACAGCTGAGTGGGGGTTTTCCTTGGAAGGGGCTCCCTCCAAGCCAATGCATATCCTTTGTTCCCTGTCCTGTTGAGCAAGAGAACAATCAGATGCTCACACTCAGCAAGAGTGATTGCACACAACCAGTCTGGCTGCTCCTGAGACAAGCACCACAGAATCCATTTCAAATGGGCAGCCTGATGGTTTGCATGCTTTTATCTGACTGGTGTCCCTTTGAAGCTCCTACGTGGAAAAAGATTGGCCTGATAAGTGTTTTTCCTGTCTTTTCAGTACTGACTCTGCCATCACTTGCCAGTCAAGGTATGGTTTTGCTGCAAATCCAAATTGAATCCTTTCTCCACAGTCACGTTGAGAAGCAAAGATAAATCAAAAACTGCAAGTGAAACCTGAGTGGGAGAAATGGTTTGATTCCTACTTCTGTGCACTCGCTGCACTGGGGCAGCAGCTCTTGAGGTGCCTGGAAGAGTCAAAAATTTTAAAAAATTAAATTTAGAAAAAACAAAATAAACAAACCCTTCCATGCGCCGTTAAAAGCTGCTCAGGGTAGTTTAATAAGCAAGCAGATTTAGGTTATGGTTCTCTGAAATCAAATTTTCCCCTGACAAAGAGAGACTATCCCAGACCCTCAGATACTTCTCCTGGCAATAAACTCCAGCCTTATGATGAAAGGATGAATCACAGTCACAGGTGTCTGGGCAATAATCCCTGGGAAATTCTCAGGGCTAAGCTGTCACCTCAGCTCTAGGCAGGAGGCTTGGCAGCAGTTTTGGTTCACTGATTCCCCGATGTTTTCCAGCCAATATGTGGGCCCTTGCAGAAAGATCATCCCTGTGCTTCCCCCCCAAAGAACCTGCCTTTCTTACCTCGGGTGCCCCAAAGGCAAATCATGGACACACAGGGACTCCTGCAGCAGTCAGGAGAGTACAGTCCTGCAGCTGTCAGACATACAATGTGGAAAATTAAATCGTCCCCACCAGCTCCTCCCTGGCTTTTGAGGGGTGCTAAATCCATAATTCCATGAAGGAGAATCCAGCCCTAATCCCCTCTTGCAGGGTGGTCCTTGCCTGCAGCTCCTGACACCTGCACAGATCCGAGGTGAGCTCCCACTTTCCATCCCCTCAGTTCTCGGGTGCTGCAGCGTTCCCAAAGGATACACTGCTTCCCAATGCTTCTGTTCCCAAAGGATACACTGAGGAACCCCCAAATTTACCCTGCTTTCATCCCAGGACCACCCAGCTGAAGAAGTTTCTAGAGGAGCTGAGTTAACCATGAACTAATAAAAGCAGTCGAACTGTGCTCGAGTTAAACCAAGGGCAACGTGCCATCAAAATCCTCCCCGTTAAATTAACACACAGGGTTGGGTTACTTTTTGTTTGCTGAAGCCAAGAAGAGGCAATTCTTCCTGAGAAATGCGATAGAGGGGATAGAAATGGGGGACAGCTGCTAGAACAGCAGCTTGAAACCCAAACACATCATCTGGGAGGAGCTCACCTGAACGAGCACCCAGCTGAAGGAAGCAGGGAAATGCCTGTCATCAGGGATGATAACCAGGCACAGCATCACACTGGAGCTCCCTGAAAAGGAACATTTCAAGGGAGCACTTCACTGGAAAGGAGCACTCCTGCAAATTGCATCTGTGTAAGTGAGCACAGCCCAGCAAACAAGCAGCTGGGGCAACCTGTCTGTGATTTTTGAGTGCAAAATACTTGGAACCAAAACCACGCAGTGTGTAGAGCTTCCCAGAGAATACAACTATTGCCAATGTTGTTATATACACTTCAGATGTATAAATGACAAAGTCCTACTGTTTAAAAAAGCATGCCTGAGTGGAGCTAGATCAAATATCAGGGCTGGTGATTTGATTTCCCTTGGCCTCCGGCCGAGAGCGAAGGAAGAAAAACAAATTAAGGTCTTTGAAAGAGTATCAAAATATTTGCCAGTGAAGACCAAAACAGCAATTTTCACATGCTCCTTTCCCTGACAACACTGGGGCAGAGCTGTGTGCTCTGAAGGGAGTGACTCTTTGCTTTAAACTATCCCGACTAGGAAATACCTGATCTAATCTCCTCCATCTGGGTGACAGGGCAGGAAAAGACCTCTGAGTCTGGCTCTGGAGCTCTCTGTTCCAGGCTTCCTCACCGAATCCACTTCCAGTCAGCCAGGCCATAAACAGCTCCTTTGCTCCAGACATTCAAGGGGTCTGCTCATCCTGAGCTGCCACACCAGGAGCCAAGATGTGGACTCCTGAGCAGTTTGCCCTGGTGCAAGCCTGGGCTGCCCCAAAAACGAGGGGTTTCTGTTTGCCCCAGCCTGTTCCCAGCCCTTCCTCGCCCTGTGGCCGGGGGCTGAAGGCAGAGATATTTGGTTTTTCAGGGTGGTTTGCCTGGAGGCTCAGCAGGGTGACCAGCTGACCACTGCTCCTCAGTGGGATCCAGCCGAGCCAAAGAGTCCCATTCCCAGCTTTTGGGGGTTGGGAACGTGGCTCGGGCTGCATCTGAGACCTCGGGAACAACCTCTGTCTGAAAGGGACTGGGAGAACAGGGGCTGGAATCGGTGAGCCCCACAGTGCAGCTGCCAAGTACTGCAGCCTGTTTTGGCTACTCACTGACCTGTGTGCCAGGAATTATCACTGAACGTTGGCAACTCTGTCTTTATTTCCTTCCTTGATTCCATTCTGGTTAGCAATCACACCTGGGTTGGAAATAGCCACGTTTTCCAGACTACAGGCAGCATTCCTTTAGGGGAGCAGAGCTCCAGCTGCTGAAGATGCTCTGCCTGGAAAAGCCATGGCTGAGGAGGGCTGGAAGAGCAGGCTGGAAGGCCACAAGTGCTCTGCAGAGAGTGAACAGGATGCAGTGGAAGCCAGAAGCAGAAAATTATTTCAGAGAAGAGAATCCATGGGGGACAGGTCAACCCCAGAGCCTTGGATGCATTCCTCACACCAGAAGGCTCCAATCTCTAACCTGCTGGCTTTGGGGAAAGTGCCCTGAGGGAAAATTCACCCCACACTCTCTCCCTTTCTTTTCCTGAGCAGTTGGTATTTGGGGAACAAGGCACTGGGCTGGATAGTGCTTCCATGGGACTGACCCAGTGTAGTCCTCTTCCATTTTGGGGTTATATCCTCTAAGCCACAAAACGATTTTGTGGAAAAGTTTTACACAACTTAAAAGCAAGTGTCAGCTCTCTGGAGTTTAGCCATCCTACAGAACATAACAGAACACTGTAACCAGTTACAAAATTCCCTGAGATAGTAAAAAAATAATATCAACTGGAAAGATTGTCTCATTTTAGACTGGTTTCTCTGTACATCCTGATCTAATTCCCACAAACCCCTTTGGTTTCATCTCCTGCATATTCTGCAAAAATTTTATGTAGGACTTTTTTTTTTTTAGGTTTGAGATCCCAAATTCCTGCAGGCTACCTAGAGAGGCCTAAAAATAGTAATAAATTTGAAAATTGGACAAAAGGGGATTTAACACGCCAAGGACATGGCCTGGGGCTGGCGCTGAAGCCAGCACAGCTTCCAAGTGAGTCAGGCAGGAAGTTTGTTCCTTCCCCCCCACTCAGCTTCACAAGGAATATGCAATAAGGAGGTGGCTTGGAAGGGGCACAAAACCACACCTCAAGGTTTTCATCCCTTAATCCACAAAACCACAGAAGGGCTGGGTTGGGAGGGGCCTTAAATCCCATCTCATTCTACCCCCTGCCATGTGCAGGGACACCTTCCACTGTCCCAGGCTGCTCCAAGCCCCAGTGTCCAGCCTGGCCTTGGACACTCGCAGGGATGAGACAGCCACAGCTTCTCTGGCAAATTCCCTCCTTGAAATGTCAATTAGGGCTCATAACAGCAGGAGAGCATGGGGTATATTTGTCCCTGAATGTCTACCAGGAGAAGGAGGAGGAGGAGGAGGGAGTCTCCTGCAGGCAGATGTTTAGCTGCCACAGGACACAACAGGGCTGCTAAACAAAACCTGGATCCCACAGAACAGGCTGCAGGATCCTGGGGATCTCACAACCCACAGTCAGAACAAGCTGTATCCAAGCGGTGCTTTCTCCCTTCCAGGAAAATTGGGTGCAAATGGCAGCCAATTAAGCCCTTTCCACCTACACCACATCAGCTCCAAAAGCCAAACACGATCCCAGCAGAGCTCTCTGGGAAGCCTCGCTCGGCAGAGCTGAGCCCTTAATGGCACAAGGCTGGGAAGAGCAGAACTGCTGCGTGGGTGCCCCAGAGCCACCCCGGGAGCACTAATCACTTGTGCATATTGAACAGAATTGTCTCTCCATGGGAAAAAGCTCCCTTCAATTAGTGCAGAGTGACTCCCACCGTTCTATTTAAGGTTTAAATTTGGACAGTGAGAGAGTTTCTTCCCTGTTCTTGGTGTGTTGGTGGTTTTCCTTTTAATGTAAACCACGTACTTGCAAAGAACCCATGGATAAGGCATTAGAACAAAACATGTGCAGCCATAATTCCAGCACCTTCTTTCTGGGATGCGTTCTTCCAGGAGCACTGGGTCAGCACAGCTCAGAAAGCACAGCTAGTGATAAAGTGCAGGAAATTTAACTTACAGAAACCATGATGGTGTTCATGAGTGCAGCTGAGTGTGCAATGGAAGGATGGCTGGATATGGGAACCAAGCACCAGGGCACAAGGCCATGGCTGTGGTCTCAGACTCACCCTTCTGGCAGTGACCTCTTTAGGAACTAAACTAGTCAGGAGTCACCCACCAGTGATCATCAGGCTCTTCCAGCTCTTCTAGCACCTGGGCAGCTGAGACTAAAGAAACAGGCAGATATCCCAGCTACAGCTTTCCAAAAAGTGGAAAAAAAACCCCAAACCACTGGCAAACACAACCCCAAAGTCTTGTGAGGACTGACAACAGGGATGTGGGCAGAAACTTCACTCCTGGCTAGGAGAATCCCTTGGGGCATCCATGGAGCAGTGACACCTCACTGGCCCGCAGGCCAAGAGGGAAAACTGTGTCCAACACCCCATGACACTTGGCCCTGGGTCACCTCTGTGTGGTGGCCTCGTGGCCCTAAGATGTGACAATTATTGTGTGGGATTGGGATGGGGGCAACAGTTTAAAAGGCTGGTCAAAACACACATTTATAGCTGGAAGTGTTTTCCAGCACCAGGGCACGCATGGCAGGCTCCAGGGCAACGGGGTCATCGAGGGTGTAAAGGTAAAAAGTGCTGAAAAACTGGGAGGGCAGAGGGAAACAAAACTGCCCAAAAGGTGCCCAGTGCCAGCTGGCACAGGCCAGCACAGTGCCAAGGAGCACAGGAAGAGCAGGGCAGTGCCACACCTCAGCTCCCAGCACACTCCACACCAGCAGTGTCAAGGAAAGAGGAGCAAAGTGTGAGATGCTGCTGACTGGGGACCTGGTGCAGACACAGATTGGTCACTTCCCTCCCCTCACCCCATCCAAAGCCACCTCATCAGGCTCACCAAGAACTCCTTTCCCTTCATTTCTGCCTCTTCAAACACATAATGGCAGTCATTTCCCTAAGCTTGCTCAGGCTAGGCTGGGGCTGACACGACTTCATTTCTGACAACTATCTTATACTTACAGGATGCTGCTGGGATTAAAGACTTGGAAGGAGGAGTTTTGACCTTTGCAAAGCTTTAATTTTGTTGAATTTATCCATGGTAATAATCACTGCTAAGACTCCTTACAGCCATCATCTCCTGTCTCGGGAGATCCATCTAGAGAAACCAGCCCCACGAAATAATTTCCCTGGGTATGGCTGAGGCCTCACAAAATACTACTTAAATTCCAGACTTTCACTACATGCCTCAGAGGAATCTTCTGAATGCCAGCATAGGCACCAAGAAGAAAATCAAATGCTTGGCTGTTCATCACCGACTCTATTCTCTTTTTCCTTAAATACCCTCGAAAGCAGGCTGCAGGCAGCAGTTGCACCCAACAATCTTCAGGAAAGCTGTTAGGGCCAAGGCTGCCAAAAACCATCTTTTTTTTTTTTCTTCTTCTTCTTCTTCTTGTTCTCTAGGTTTTTATCCTGCACTGGCACACCAAAGGCTTTCCACCTCTGAGAGCAAAGAGCTGATTTTGAAGAACAAAGCTGCTGTTGTGGGATGCTGCAGCGCCTGTTTCAGCATGTCAGTTTTATATTTAGCAGCAGCCCATCTCTACAGATCAAGCACGGCCAGGGAGTCCCTGAGCAGCCCCATCCCAGCAGCTCCCACCAGTTTGGGCAGGGTTTGGAACTCCTTTCTGCCCCTCTCTCCAAGTCATCTGCCTCTGAACTGCCAAGAAGCATTGCCTGCAGCCTGAGGCAGGAACTCCATCAGGCAGGACAGGGAAAAGCAGGGCACCATGAAGGAAAGCCCCAGGATCACAGGGCTGGTGTCTGCAGTGCAGGAGGGGCACCTGACAGCAAAGCTTCTCTTGACTCTGTGCTGTCCCTGGCTCAGAGAAGCAGAATCTTCTCCTTACAACTCCATGCCCCATCATCTCTCAGTCTACAGCAGGCCTGGCAGTGCCAGTGCTGTTTTGGGGAGATGTTTTGCACAGACACTAACACCAGCTAATTAGAAAAGTGAAATTTCAGCCCAGTGAGCGTTTAGCACGGAGGGGAAGCACTGGCAGGGTTTTTTTTTGCCTCCAGCCACGAGTGCAGGCAGGGGAGGGCGACAAGGCTGGGAGGGCAGAAGGGGAGACACGGCTCTGCAGAGGAGTGATCAGTTTTGGCAGCTACCCTGGAAAAAAAGGACCCGTCAGCACTGCAGAACACGCAGGGCAATCTTCTGCTGGCAAATGCAGATTTCCCCTTCTCAGAGGCAGCGAAGAGTGCAAAAGGTCCAAGGAGAGCTGCAGATAAAGAAGGGACAGTACAGTGATGGAACTGAGCCAGCTCTGGAGACTGGCTAGTTCAGCTCTCTCCTGGGAACAGCTCTCTGCTCGGAAAGGGGGTGCTGAAGGAAAACACAGCCTGAGAGAACCGGGAAAACCTTCCTCTACAAACCCAGCCCAGCAAATGCCAAACCACAGAAGAAAACTGCCTTACCTGGGTGGTTTTCGCCCTTCTGCCTTGCATGCTGCTGCTATGGCTCATCTGGGGGTTGGAGGCCCCTTCGGAGAGGCAGTGGGACTTCCTGCAGGGGAGCGTGTTGTAGTTGCTGTAGGAGGAAGGCGCGTCCTCGGCGGTCACCGAAGCCATCTTATGGCTCCCGAGCTCGGGGATGTCGGACACCAGGCTCCGGCAGTACCCTCCGAAGGCGTTTCGGGGGCCCCCGTTGACGGCGGCGCTGGGGGTTTTGGGGGAATACAAGTCACTCATGGAGTTGGCCCGCTGGCAGGCAACCAGGGGCTGGGGGCTGCCGCCCGCCTCCGGGCCCCGCGCGGCCTCGGCGTCCTTCTCCTCGGCCAGGCCCAGGATCTCCTCGTTGCTGGTCAGGTGCTCCTGGCTGAGGTCGGACAGCGAGAACTCCAGGCTGTCCTCGCGCCAGATGTCGGCCGACTTGGAGCGCTTCTTCTTGAAGCCGGCCGCGTCCGCGAAGGCGGCGCCGTTGGCCGCGTAGCGCAGCGCCCGCCCGTCGCCCTCGGCCAGGAAGGGCGGCTCGTCCCCGTAGAGCCGGCTCTCCTCCGAGCCGGGCACGCTGCGCACGGAGGCGGCCGTCAGCACCGTGCTGCTGTCCACGCTGGGCGTCACCGACGAGTCCGTGTGGTAGGACACGGGCCGCAGCCCCATGTCCACGCGCTCCACCCACATGGCGCTGCCGAAGTCCTCCAGGTTGGCCTCGGGGGCGAAGGGCTCCAGGCCGTTCTCGGCCAGCGACTGCGGGATGCTGGGGGTGCTGCTGGAGCGCGTGCTCACCTCGGAGTTGCGGTGGATGACCTTGCCCGAGGAGGCGTGGCGCGTGCGGCGCGAGGCCTTGCCGGAGAGGCGCAGCGAGCGCGACGTGTGCTTGCGGCCCAGCCCCGGCTGCTTGTCCCCGTAGAAGGCGTGCTCCACGCTCTGGCTCTCCGCGTTGCCCATGGCGTCACGGTCTGCGAGGGACACAGCGGGCACCGTTAGGGGAGGAGGCACGCGGACGCCCCGACGCGCCAACAGCTGCTTTTTTATTTCCTTAACTACCGAGCCCGTCCCAAAACCTACACCGCGGATTCTGGCAGGGACTGCCCTAACTGCAGCAATAATCCCACGGATTAATTAATTACGGGAGCCAGCGGCAAACCTCGAAATACAGCTAAATCAGAATGCGGCAAACAGCCAGACGGCTCTGCTGGTGCAAACCAAGAGTGCAGAAGAGTGAAGGACTGAACCCTGGAGCTCAGTGTGAACTGGAACCAGTTTAGAACCACAGTGCCATCCCAGCTCTGTGCACATTCACCTGACCCTCAGCATCAGCGTCGTCATTCCAGCCAACAAACTCAAAAAATCAACAGCTCTCGTTTATCTGCAGGGAACAGATACTGTAAAGTAGAGGGATGTACACCTTTAGCTGAGATTCCACCTTTTTTTTTGGCTAGGAACTGCAAAGTGAAGCACCAAACAGCAAAGTACAAATCCACCCGTTTGGCAGCGAGCTAATGACAGGTTTGATTTCTGGAACAAAAAAACCTGTGCAACGTTAAGCAGGTACGGAGAGTCCCCCACAAGAAAGCCATATTATGAAAAATAAATTAGCATGAGTGACTCAGACTACACAAAAATAACCTCTCCTTCCCACTCCCTCTGAAGCAGATAAGCAGATCTGAGCTCTTTGATCTGAGCTGGAACGCAGGGACGGGGCTGGTGTCCCCAGCCCCAGCCTCCTGCATTATTCAGCTGTGCACATCCCGCTGTGGAACAGGTTTCCCATCCAGGAGGTGGGAGTGATGATCTGATTCAACCTTGGAAAACACTTTGAGGTCTGCGATCTCACTCAACAAATGTCAGAAATATTTTATCAGTAGTACTGGGTCCTTCCCCTCTGGCCTGACAGCAAGAAGAAGAAGAAAAGTAAATGCCAAAGTTCAAAATTAAACAGGAGATCCTGAATTACACACGAGACAACTACGTAGAGAAAAATATTCCATCAGTCTTGGAAAGAAATTCCAGGACAAAACTTCTTTGTTTGGAGGCCTTTCCATCAGTTTTGGTTGAAAATAAAAAAGCTGCCCTGACAGTAAAATAATCTGGAGTTTTTAATTTCTTGGGGCGATTTTCTCTCCTTTGCCAGGACGCCGGTGGGCACTGAACCAGATGCTGGCAGAACAAATGCAACCACGTATTTTCCCTCACTATCTGTGTACACACAGTTGCTGCTGCACAGAACTGAGTTAGCCCTACATAAACAGATGGAAAGTGAGGAACTGATGGCACTAAACAACGGGACAGCACGGCACAGCTGAACCCTGCACTGACACTTCTGACCACACAGCAAGAGGACTGTGCCTCTGCTCCTCTACCCAGCAAAGCTGATCATGGCTGAGGCTAAAGTCTGTTCAGTGCTGGAGCAACAAACACCATAAATATCTGGGCATTGCTGCATTGAACATGAATACAATGGCACGTGAAGTAAACTACAGCAGGAAATGCCCTACATCTACTGAAATGAATGGCAGAACTCCCTTTGGCTGCCACGACTTGTTTAGATAAATAAAAGCACTGAATAAAGGGCAGGTATAAATCTTAAAACAAAGAAGAAAAAGACAGCTTTATCAATCCCTAGACAAGGGTTCATTATCTCCTAAGAGCTACAGCTCTTTGATACAGACTGAAAAACAATCAGCCAGCTATTGCCTATACAACATTTTAAAGCACAAAACCTGCATCATTTCTTCTGCAGGTATCTAAAAGCAGACCTCAATGCTTCCATCCTGCAGAAGAAACCCTCTCGGGGCAATGCTTTCCCTGCTCTGGTTCCTGCTGACCCCACTTCCATCCGGGGGGATTTCCACTGGCTGCACAGCCTGGCAGAGCCTGCACCATGTATCCCCACCTCCAGCCATCCATCCCATCTCCAGCCACCCCTTCTCACCCTAAGGAGAATGAAAAGTTTTAAAAATTCCTCCTTAGGACCATGTATCCCCACCTCCAGCCATCCATCTCATCTCCAGCCACCCCTTCTCACCCTAAGGAGAATGAAAAGTTTTAAAAGTCCTCCTTAGGACCATGTATCCCCACCTCCAGCCATCCATCCCATCTCCAGCCATCCCTTCTCACCCTAAGGAGAATGAGCAGTTTTTAAAGTCCTCTTGAAAGCTGCAGTAGTTCTTTACCTTCTGACCACACCAGGCAAGACTTCCCCAAGCCAGAAAAGCAACAGGACCACAAATGGGCTTGGTGAGGAAAGGAGCAGCAGCTCGGGCTGCATCCCCTGAGGAAATAACACTCTCCTGGAAGGAGGGAAGTCTTCTCTCCACAGAAGGAATGTTCAGGGAGTGATTTCACACAATGAAGTGTCTGCTAGAGACTGGCAAGAAGTGTCAGACTTCAAAGTAAAGAGCTGACCTTTTTTAATTGCGTGGATTGGCACTTTGGGTGAGGAGTTTGCAAATCCACAAGCGGCTGTCAGTGAGCCCACACCTCACCCCTGCACCCTGGAAAGGCCCTGCCTAATCCCACTGAATTCCCAGCTGCAAGGCTGCAGGAACACTGCCCAGTGGGTGCAAGAGGGCTGCAGGCAGTGCAGCTGGTCCAGCTGCAGCCATGCAAGACAGTGCCATCCCCCAAGTTTGTCACCATCCCCTGGCAGAGCCCATCTCCCCTGGGAGATGCAGGACGCAGCTTGGGGGGACAGTTGACCCCACCAGGTCAAGCTGAGGGGGTTCCTCTGAAAGGGACCCCCCAATCCTACCTTCTCACCCCATTTCTGCCTCGCTGGCTGAGCATTTCCACCAGTTACCCTGAACCAAATCAAGTGCTCGTGCGGCAGAGTCCACTAAAACAGCGGAAAATAAATCTGGGGGGAAAAGAAAAGACAACAAAAAGAAAAGCTTAGTTTGGTTTTGCTGAGCTAGCGAGTTGGCCTGGCACGTGCCAGAGGCAGCACAAGGGTGCCTGTCCGGGGACAGGAGGGGACAACGCGTCTGGAGAGTGACACCTCCTCGTTTTTTGGCAGCAGGGAGCTGAGAGGTGAGCTCAGGCAGATGTGGAAAGGCAGCCCTGAGAGGGGAATTGGCACTGCTATAGACATGGCAGGAGCTGGGCAGGGGAAGGGAGCCCCAGCCTCCCCCTCCCACGGGCCACAGCAGACACCCTGGGGCAACAGCGTCTCAAACTGCTCAGCTACGACTGCCAGATGCTGCCTGTCTGTGGCTTAACTGCATTTAGCACACTCGATGAAAAAAATCTGTATCAAATTAGGAAAATGAGTAATGTTAATGGGAGCTGCACGCAAGTGCTGGTAGGACAAAGGCTCCCCTTGTTAGCTCGGCTGCCAAACCCAAAGGCCACCATTAAAGACCCATCAAGGTACCACCAGGATATGACACAGATCAAGTGTGACACATCTCCATGCTTTAGGCAGGTCTGTGGCGGTGTCAGGAATCTGCTGTGAACTACCCCGAGCCTCGCAGAGATCAGCACGAGCACAACTGGCTGGACCTTTTTCAGCAGAAAATGTTGATTCATCAGAACCCAAACTTTTTGTGGGAACAGAGGGCCTCTGACGAAATCTCTCTCTCTCTGGGAGGGAGAGGCTCGAAAAGCAAAGCGGGGAGACAGGCACGTCTCCTGGAGGAGGCACCAGCGCCCTGACTCAGGCGCTCGCCGAAGATCCAGATTCGTATCTGCAGCCCAAGCCGGGCAAATGAGGGGTGGCAACTTCTGCCTCCACAGCCCCAAAGAGGTGGCCTGACCATCCGTGCTGGGAAAGGGCTCTCTCTCCCAGAAAACCTGCTCCTTCCTGGCTCAGCACAGGGAAAATGTCAGAAATGCGGTGACTTCAAGAAAGTCACCTTTAAGGCAGCTTGCACATCAAGAGACAGGACAGGGGGTTGAGATAAGCTTTTTGAAAGCTCAGACTTCAGACTGCCATCAAGACTAGGCTGCCAGCAGGGAGAAGATGAATTTTGCAGGAAAAACAGTGTTCCCTACACTGGGTATGTGGGAAAAGCAGACTGACCTCCAGCTGAACTGCTGAGGTTTTGCTGGATGACTCTTACATGAAACGGTTACACATAAATTATATCACATTCTAGATGACCACTGATGATGGCCCACTCAGAGAACATAATTTCCTTTAAAACCAGTAATTTTCCTTCCACTTCCCCTACCCCGATATTAAATTATTTCTTAAAATAATTACAAAACCAGAATACTCATTTCAATTAAACCTATGTTAGTAACTCTTGAACCTGCAAAAGGCTGGACCACCAGGTTCCAGAAGCATTATCTGAAAAATACTAAATTTCCAACCAAATTTGAAGCACCTCACAAGACAACAGATTGCCAATTTAAAATTAGATTCTAGTGGGAGGCCCTGGTGACAAATCTGTATTTTTCTCCTGGAGCGTAGCTCGAAGGCTGTGAGAACCAGAACAATGATCAAATCCACAGCGGGCAGTGAGCCTACAGAAATAAACTTCTGCTAAAATCTGCCAGCCAACAACAAAGATTTTCACTGAACTCACCAGAACCACATAGAAAAAATGTACAAGACTAATAACCAAGTGTGAACACACACATTTTATTGTAATTAAAATGTGCTTTTTCGAAAGGGCAATAGAGAGGCTGAAATCCCACAGAAAGCCTTTGAGTTTCTCAGAAACTCCAGCGGCGTATTTCATTGTTTTCACATCAGAACCTCTTAACCAGCCACTTCTTTTTTTGTGAGCCGCTCTCACATGTGTTAAAGCAGGGATGGACTCCAGAAAGACCCTGCAGGCAACTGGAGTAAGAGGAGGAGGGAGGGAGGAAGGGATGTCACCCCTGTGCTGCCAAGCCCGGGTAGCCAGCACATGCAGCTCGTGGCCCTCGCCCTCCCCAGCACCCCAGAGCACAGCAAAGCCCTGCAGAAACACGAGGGACGCACGTGTACCTTCCGAGGCAGTCCCGGTATCCAGCGCAACCTTCCCCCAGAGAGCTGTGGCATTTAGAGGCACACAATTGCAAATGACCCCAAAATGAGCAGTTACTGGGGACTGCAGAAGCTGTCAGCACCTGCCACTCAGCGACTCCATTACTCCCGCGTCAGAGTCTATGACTACATGCCAAAAACCTGGGGAGAAAGGGGAGAAAAACAAATCAGACAAAGCAGGGTTAGCAGGGAGGGCTGTACAGGAGCATCTTCTGCCGGGGCCTGTCATCAGCACTTACCTAAGGAGCAGTGGGCAGCACAGCACGGAATGCTGTGCTCAGATTCGCATGCTGAAAGCTGATGGTGGCAGAATAAATGAAAAACCCAGTCAAGCACCGCCAGCCCCAACCACAGGACATGGAGAGTTCCTCTTCCCAACAAAAATCCCCCCAGACTTTAACATCCCCTCGCTGAGGCCAGTCTGTCTCAGCTCAGGGCCAAAACCACACCTGCATCTGAGAACGACCACCAAGAGAGGCACCTTCCAACACAGCAGGGCTGAATTTCTGGCAGCAAGGGGAACCAAACCGCCCAGGAGACGCTGGAAGGCCTCGCAGGAGATTTCTCTGCACACTGTCTCATTTATGGAAAGGGCAATTTTCCAGGCAGGGATTTCATCACCATTTTCCAAGGGCGAATCACACATTGGGGCAGAGCATTTACAACTGGTTTTGTGAGCAAGGAAAGGGTTCTCAGGTTAATTGTGCTCACAAAGGCGCAGATACAAGAGACCAGTCTGTGCTTACCTAGACCCGAGACCAGGCCTTAGGGCAGTCCTCAAGCTGGACACTGAGCTCATGTGGACACCAAACCCCAGCCCATTCCAGGCCTGGTACCACTGGTGAGCTCCTCTGCAAGGAGCCCAGCTCTAGTCCAGGCCTGGGAGAGGCTGAATGTGTTCCCAATCCAGCTCTCACCCAACTCCCCGTTCTCCCAGCCAAGCACCAGCACTAAAACGTCACCTCAACACTGCACACAAACTTGGGAGAGTTGTAAACTTCTCCACAGGTCCCAGGGAACAATAACCTGGGGAGGAATTATTGCTGCCCTTCATGTTCTTGGAGCTGCTTGGTGAAGAAAGTGTGAACCTCACTCTTGGCTGGATTCTCAAAAGAGATGAGAGTCACAGGACCTTTTTAAAATTAAAAATATTCTCCTTTTCTTTCTCTTCCTTCATGCTCCCCACCTCCCCCTCTTCCCCCAAGCTGTTGGTTGAGATCTGAAAAGCAGTTCATTAATTGCTCAGGAGCTGGCAGAAATTAATAAAATGAAGCTCATTTATATTGAAATGGACTCATTATCATGCCAGCTGCCAATAATTTCCAAGAGGGGAATCTTGCTGACAAAAAAGGTCCTACAGGCAAGAGGCTCCCCACCTGCAGCCACCACACAGGGAGCAACCCTGCCACGAGCATTGCTCACCTCCCAGGAAAGGGAATTGTGACCATCTCTGCTCAGATCTGCCTGCTACTGCCTCAAGAAAACCTGACCAAAAGAAGAGCAAAACAGACACAGCCCCGCATTCTGTCAGATCTCCCACCCTGACATGGCTTTTGAGAAGTTTGTAACTCGGTAAAATCTGCTCCAGGGTGACACAAACTCTGGTTAGCCCCCTGAGAAACCGGCTCCAAGGCAGCCCGTTCCACCTGTGCTCCTCCTGCAAAACCCCTTCTCTGCTGGCAGTGCTTCGTTGAAAAGGGGATGTTTACACCTGGATCCTGCATTATCCAAATCCTCACGCTGCTCCAGTACACCTGAAGGGCTGGCACTCACCTTTGCCACAAACAGGTGAGTACTGGGCACCACAGCTCCTCCAGAAGACAAGGATTTATCGTTACCCATCAACTCTTTCCTGAAAAGTTTTGCTCCCATTAACTTCATCTTTCCTAAATCAAACCAATTCATACTTTTCAAGAAGAACATCTGTTTTTCATATTTTGACCTTAATAAGCACTGGAACAGTCCTCAGTGTCCTGGGTCACTCCAACAGCCCAGGCTCTGCCACAGCACAATTTCTGGAGTTCTGAAGCAGCCTCTAGCAAAGCCTTCCTTCCAGCAAGGTCTTGGAAGGTCCAACAGGGTAAAAAGTGATGCCCACGCTCCTCGTTCAGGAGGAAGGGCTGAAGCAAACACGAGCACAGCTCCATCACTTCCTTTCCAGCACAGAGCCCTTTTTGGTCACGTTTGCTCCCATGGATGCTCCCGTGGAGCCTGGCCAAGGGAGAAGCTGACCAGTGACCCACCAGTCTGTTCTCAGGGGAGATGGACAGCTGTAAACATCGACACGTGGAACGACTGATCTGATTTTTTCTTTAAAAAAAAAAGTCAAATAAAAATTTCCAAACTTCTACACTGGAGACAAAAGATCCCCTGTCAGCGCCGACTGCTCCCGTGGCATGCCGACACTCAGACACGTCCCTGGGGTGTGCGAGCCAACGCCTGCACACGTCAGTGCAGCTCCCCGTCCTCTGAAGGGCTGCAGGCAGCACAGCTGTATTTACTGCACAGCCACACACCACAGTGCCTCCAAAAACCAGGCCAAGGAGTTCCCACAGGGCTCATCGTGCCGCCAAGCCCGGCCGGGGGAGCGCAGGGAACCTCCACGCATGGATTAAACGCAGAGCAGGGAAGCAGAACAGATTAAAGGAGCACCTTGCTGTTCCTCACATCTGCTACCTGAGATTCCAGGTACAGCAAAGAGCTCTGACTTCCACATGCTGCGGCAGTTTGCGACGCCAAGAGTCTGGAGAAAAATCCAGCACACCTGTTTTCTGTTTGCTCGTGGACACTTGACAGGAACATTAATGCATGAAAAATACAGAAACTGTAGCTTTCTAAAAGCCTCCTTTCCAAAGCACAACCCTTCCTTTCCAGAATGAAAAAAATCAGTATGCAAATATATCCCCATGTCCAGTGAACAGGAAAAGTTGGCGAGAAGGACGACAGCTCTCTTTCAATGCTATTTTTACTTTTTCATTTTATGAGGCGTTGTATTTGTCAGATTTCAAATGCAATTGGTTGGTTATTAAGTAAATCTTCATGCAGTTTGGGGAAGCCCTCAGTAACTCTGCCATCAAGCAGGATGTACATACAGAGACAGGAAGGAGAAGGCATTCCATACAGAAACCATTCAATATCCATCAGCAGCTCTGGGCTGGATTCCCCACCCACGATCCCAGTTCCATGCCACTGTAACTCCAGTGTTCGATCCCATCTCCTGAAATGGAGAATCAGGCCCTTGGTTTGTGACTGGAGGCCACAGTTTGTTAGTTAATAGTTAGTTAGCTAATGAGAATTGCTGCTGAGATCAGCCCAGCCAATGCCCTGAGACCGAGGTAAACGCTCTGCTGTGCTCCAGGGTTCTGCTGGCCTGACAGCTCTGGCTCTCCCCATCCCATATCCCTGGGCTGCCCTCTGCAAAACAAAACCCACAGGAGAGGGGGCATCAAATATCCTGAGCTGGAAGGGACCCACAGGGATCAGAGCCCAGCTCCTGGCCCTGCACAGACACCCCAAGAAGCCTCCAGACCCTTCAGCAGCCTCGTGTCCTCCTTTGGATGCTCTTCAATAGCTTCAGATCCTTCTCAGACTGTGGTGCCCAAAGCTGCCCCCATGCCTCGAGGTGAGGCTGGATCCATGGATGGATGGATGGATGGAGAAGAGACTGCTCTGTGCCCAGATCTTTGTTCAGAAATGCAATTCAGAAATGCTCCAAGCTTCCCCACTCTCAATCTAGACACTGAGCCCCGAGACCAACTTTAGAGGATTGCAGAAGCCGGTCGACTTTTAAAGCACTGAAAATAAATGACAAAACGTGCTCCTCTCTGTGTTTTCTTTCTATGACATTCAAAATGCCATAGAAGCCTTTTGTTTGTGAGAAAAATTAATTTCAAACAGAGCACTGCTTGTGAGAAAAATTAATTTCAAACCAGCCACGGCTTCTCCTACCTGTTGAGGAGAATGGCTGCTCCTGAAGCTGGAGTCTGCCCACAGTGACCATCCAGGAAGGTCGGGGATCCATCCATCCCTCCCCAGGAATGGGCTGGTGGAGCTTCAATTGCAAAACCTCTCTGAGCTAGCACGCAACCTCCGTGTCTGTCACGGCTGCGAGAACAATGCTGGTGATCCTCCAGATGAAGAGGAGGGCAAAGAAAAATAAACCCACGTTCCCTTTGAGAAGAACTCCTGAAGGGGAAGGTGTGGGAAGCCCTGCTCCTCTAGCTGCAGCACCACCCCTGCGACAATTCCCAGGGGAGGGAAGAAAAGGCAAAAAGAGAGGGAGGGAGGGAGGTTTGTCAGCTTAAACCTCCACAGAGGCAACAGTCAGCCATCCCCCAATCCCAGCTAAAGGAAACAAAACTGGGAGCACAGCACTGAGAAAGCACCGTGGGGCCTTGGCAATAAATGCATGAAAGAGCAGAGCAGGTAGCCCAAGGGAAAGCCCCCTCTCCAGGGTTTCTCTATTTATAGAGGGGATGTGAATAATTGACACGGTTGTGGGTTTGTTTGTTTTTCAATCATTTTTACAACTATCTGAGCATGTTTTAACTCTTTCTCTTTCCTCTCCCTTTTATTTTTAATGGTGGGAAAATCCCCCTTTCTACCCTGGGGGGAATCTGCAAGGTTTTACACGTTTCCAGCAAAGGGCAGAGCAGGGGAAGGATTCTAATTTCAGATCATCAGACATAAGCAAATCTATGGGAAGCCACGAGGGCAACTCCCTGGAGCCTGTGGGGCAGACTAAGCCCAGCCACGAGGGAACTGCAGGGAAGGAGGAGCCCACTCGGCCTCCGTGGAGGCTCTGAGGACTGCCTCTACATTTATATGATACTTGGAAAACTAAAAGAATTCCCAAAATGCAGCTGAAATAAAAAATAAGGTGCGGCTTGTTTATTTACCTTTAGGTTCTATGTTATTGTTATTACACTTTGCTTTAAAAGGGCTTTCTGCTTGTGCCAAATGAGCCGAGAACTGCTGATACACAGCAAGGGCGGGACGTGCCAAATGCACTCAAAAAATTGAGATGTAACAAGGAAACGCTCAGGCCAGGAGACAGAGCTCCAAAGGATCTGTGAGAGCTCTCAATGTACAGCCAAGGAGTGAGACCTTGCCTGCACACAAGAACCACCCAGCACCACAGGCTCCAGCAATAAAAATTGAAACCCTTGGCTTGAGTGACCGACGAGACAGGATGTGAAGGATTAAAAATGGTGTGGAAAAAAATTAAGGGCAATAATTGTGGTAGGGGGAATTGGAGAGGAAGTGCTTGGTGTATCTCCTCATTTAAGCACTGAGGTAAGTAATCTGATTTTCAAGCAATGCCAAAGACCTCACACAGATCATTAAGATGGTGCCTGAGATATGAAGTATCTAATTTTAGATACCCTGACTTAAGTACTAGGGAGGGATTCCAGAGGTCTGCGGAAAAACCGGTGTGAAATACAACTCAGGCAGATCAGCAGAGCTTTCCCTTGCTGGTCCCTGTCTCTGAGGGAGTGTGAGGAACCTCGCTGAGCACCAGAGCTGTGTAAGGCTCCTCAATTACTGCTTTAGAGTCAGGAGAAAGGACAGCAAAATAACCTCCATAATAAGAAGGAGGATTGGAGCAAAGGATGTCCTTTGCAGATGACAGCATGCCTTGCGCAAGTTTTGGCACCGGGATCCGTCTGTGAGCGTGTGCTTTGAAATCAGCACTGTCCTTCACTGGAACTGCACTGGGGTGGGATGGAGAGCACTGCAGGGAGGGCTGGATTCCTGCTGCCAGGCTCCCCAGAGCTCCTTTCTCTCTGGGAACACAGTGCAGAAACCCCCAGCACAGCCACATCCCGTGGCAAAGGGTACGGCGTGACTAAGGAGGAAAGCCGAGTCCAACCAGCAGAGAGCATGCATTGAACATCCTAAACTCCCCAAAACCAGGAGTTTATTGCCTGGCACGCCACTGGCAGCACGGACAGGGCTCTCTGGTGGGGCAGGGACAAGAGAAGATGCTGACACAGCCACTCACCCAGGCCCAAAGCCAGGAATCTCCCCCCACCCTCCTCCTGCTAGCCGTGGCTGCTGGAGACCACGGGAGCAACAAAAAGCAGCCCAAGCTTCCCAAAACCCATGGGGAATCCTGCCTGCTGTTTAAGCAGAGCCTGGGGGAGGCAGGCGAGCAGTGCCCGAGCGCTCAGCTCCTGCTGCCAGCCCCAGCAGAGCAGCTCTGCCACGGCACAGCCCCGTCCCTGCCTGGGGACCAGCCTGGCACTGCCCAAGCTGAACGAAGCGCTCGGGTTTTATCTTGCACGTCCTGGCAGGACCTGATGGCTTCCCTTGAGCTGGGCTGACCGGTTCCAGTCCATGACACGGCTCTGCCCCCGGGGAGGAACACACAACTCCGGGGCCACGTGGTTGGGTGTTGCTTCTTTGATTAAGAGGGGACAGAACCCACGAGGGATGGAAATCCCAGGAGAAGACACCCTCGGGGCTCAGGGGGTGAGCCCCCGCCCTGGGAAGAGGTGGGAAGGGAGCAGAGCCAGAAAAAGGATGGATCAGCAAATGCTCTGGAGAGGAAAAGCCAGAACTACCAAAAGCCAGGCTAAGGCAGCTCAGGGTGGAAAGCTGATACCCATCAGCTCCAAGTGTGGCCTCCAACTAAAATGAAGGCTTTGCCTCCTTTTCCAGGGAGCGCATGGGGGGGAGAGGCATGTGAATCACCACATCTGAGGTTATCAGGAGCAAAATCCAGAGTTTAAAATGCGCCAGTCAGCAGCTGCTTTCAGTCTGCATCCCAAAACTATGAGAGAAGCAACCACAGGGATATGGGAAAGAATTTTTATATTAAAACCTGCAGATCAGGACCCTGCCTGGGACTGCAGAACAAGTGATCCCAGCAGTGATGCATCCATCTGTCTGTCAATGGGATGCAAGGCTGGAGAGCACAGCTGAGAGATGGAACCGGGAACGACACGGGAAAAAATGGGAAACGGAATTCATTTCTGCCTGCTACTCTTGATCACTCCCTGCAAGAAGATGACCCATTTTCCAGAGGAGGAAAGGCAGAAGACACCTTTCCAGGAAACTGCTAGTGCAGCTGAAGATGACAAAAACTGGCACAGGAATTATGATCTGCAGAAGAAACTTTGCACAGAGGTTGTGCTGAGGAGAGAATTACCTCACTCAAGCCTTTTCAAGTTTTCAATGCAGACACATAAAGATGAAATGTGCTGGTGACTTGTGCTGAGGACACAGAGCTGGGAAAAGTCAGAGCACAGCTTTTGTCTCATACTGATCCCAGAGGGCCATGAGCTCCAGTGGGACAGAAATGCCAAGGAAAGCAAATGTAAATCAAAGGATGCACCAAGCAGGACTTGCCCAGCAGAAACAGCAGTGACTGATGCTGCAGAAGACACTGACCTCATCTGGAGCACCACGTGCAATCCTCATCGTGGCCAAGGTTAGCACAGACCCGACACCTTCAGCAAAGGCAAGGCCAAAGTGAAGCTTCACTCTGAGAGGAGCTCAGAACAACAAAGCTGCTGTCAAATGGAACACAAGCAGAGAGGCAGCTGGGCAGCCCCAGTGCATCCAGCTGGGGGTTCAGGGGCTGAACACTGCCCTGGACCCCTGACCAGCCTCGGTGAGACCCACGGATCACAGCTGCACAGAGGGACAGAGCTCGTCCTTCCCAAACTCCAGCTGTTCCTGAGCAATAGGAAAAAAAAACAACAACAAAACCTCCACAGCTTGGCAGCACCACAGTTGGTCCAGGTCCTCCTCTGGCTTTGCAATCTGTGGTCAATAAGAGCAGAATGTTGTTGCTGGCACACGGGAGCTGCCTGTGAGGGGTGCCAGGTGACCAGCTGCAGGGCTTGTACCTGTGAGCTCCTGACATCCTGCACAGCACGCTGCCAAAACCAGCTTCAGCTTAGTCCTCCCCTGAAAATGACTCAAAAAGCAGTGCCAGAGAAGGAGCAAGGAGAGCTGTTCCAAACCCTAGTGGGAATATTTCAGCACCAGGCTCTCGCTGCCTTTTCCTGCAGTCACTGCCGGCTACAGTCACAGAAACAAAACATTGGGCTGAAGTACGAAGAAGTGGGAATTTTTTTTAGACATTCTAAAATATGTGTCAGGAACGCAAACCCCTCATAAAACAACAGCTATGCCTCCTCCAAATGCCAGGTTGGGGAGGTATCAGCCACACCACCAAACAAAAGCACAGTAAATCCACCCAGCACTTTAATGACTGGACGTGGCACTCGGTGCTCTGGGCTGGTGACATCAGGCACAGGTTGGACCCCACGACCTTAGAGGTCTTTTCCAACCTGTGGCTGATATTTCCAGCAGCAGCAGCAAGTGCCATTCCATCATTTCAGTGCTTCATGTTGGCCCAGAATAGGGCTGGAAGAAAAGAACCCATTTCCTTTTCACACGTAAAGAGCAGTAGATGGTTTTAGTGGCTGTGAAAGCCACTGGTGTTTCCTGTGGCACCATTCCCAGGCCAAATGAAAGCAAACCTTGCAGGAGACACACACTCAGTCTATCTGCACACACTGACCAGAGTCACCTTGCCTGTGCTGCAAGGGAATTACTCGGCCCACCTGAGCTCACAGCAGCTCCTGAACTCACCTGAATGGCTTCAGTCCCCCAAGAGAGCCACCTCCAAGCTGCAGGGACATCCAGCCTTTCCCAGTAACTTCCCAGTGCTGGTTTTGTCTGCATGCACACAGCCCCCTCTGTGTTACTGCTTAAAGCAACTTTTACTCAAAAGGGTGTTAAAAATAACATCAGGGACCAGGAATTTCCTCTTCAAAGATGCTTTTCCACCCTCCTGAGCCAAAGCCACCAGGAGAGGTGACTCTCCCGTGCCTCCCACTCCACCAGCAGCCACAGCCACGTCTCCACCCTGATCCTACAGACCCAGGCCAGGAGCAGTAACTATTTCTGCAGTGAGTGGATGCACCTCAGACACAAAGTGACTGCTGCCATTTTCAGTGGAAGCCCTTTAAAGAGGGGACAAAAGAGAGAAGCAAAGGACACATTTACAGCAGAGCTAAACAAAGACTCCATGGTTCTACACTAGCCCTTGTATCTCTTTTTGGGAGGCAATAATCTTTGTGCCAGTTCAGGGGGGTTTTACCTTGAACTTTTCTGCTCTCTACTACAGAGTCTGCCCTACAGGTGCTCTGGAGACCTCTGGGTGTTCTGCCATCAAAGACAGTATCAGTCTGAAAAGATCTCCTTATCACACATCATTGATGGGCTGTACATTCTTTCAAGTCACCCATGAGCAATATCAAAATATTTCAAATGCAATTCCCTTCTTTATTTGTTTTCTCAGGTTTTTTCCACCACTTTTTAGAGCTGACGTACCTACATGAAAAGAGGGGGGAGAGGTAAAAAACCCTGTACTTTGCACTTTATTATTTACAGTTTTCAATCAACTCCTACAAAACCCTTCTCAAGATGTTATTCCCTGCACATTAAAGGAGGAAGGACAGCTCTGTGCAGTGCAGGAATCAAAGCACAGCCTCCACACTGGGGCCAGACCTATATTACAAATATCTGCCAGCACAGCTGTATTCACTGCTGTGCTGGGACGTGACCTCTGACTGCGCCTGCAGAGGTTACAGCAGCAAAATCATGATGTGACTTACACTAACACATCTTTCTTTAAGTCCCAAAGCACACCAAGCTCAAGAAAACCGGGCTGAGCTTTCTTTAAACAAACCAAGCTCAAGAAAAGCTCCCCCCAGCAGCAGCACAGCTTCGCTGGCGTGACCCAGCAACACAAACCCTCCCAGAATGAGTTTTTCCCATGGCTCCCCGTCTGCAGGGCTGCAGCAGGGATGGGCAGAGGGGAAGGAGAATGTCTCCCTGCCTGCAGAGTGCTGACTGCAGCCTTGTCTTGCCCGGGGAGCTGCCGGGCCCCTGCACATGGGGCAGCTGGGAACAAGCCGCCGCAGGAGCGGCGCGGCGAGCTTCCACCCGTGCACAGTGGCTCCCGGACACCCTGCCCGCCAGCCACGCTGCCATCGGGGCACAACTCACTCCCTGGGCTCTGCAGGGCCATCTCCCGAAGCAGCCACGAGGTTTGGAGAGCGGCACACGCAGGCAAAAGGCTCAGCCCAGCCTCCGACGTCGCACGGGGAGATCTCGCCTTGCCTCGTGCGCAAAGCGGGCACAGCGAAAGGAAAAGGCCAAAGGGAGCAAAGAACAGAGCGGGGCAATCTCAGAGAAACAAGATGTTACTTCTCTGGCTTTTCCACAAACCATTTCCTCAGGGGTCATTTTGAGGAGCTTTCCTTTGACTCACAGCCCCCACAGCAGCTGGGCCAGCTCCACTCACCCCTCTCAGGCTGCAGGGAAGAAGGATCCTTCTCCTCTTCCTCCTCCTTCCCTTCTCCCTGCTGTGCCCCAGCAGAGCCCCTGACGAAGAGGAGGAGGAGGAAGAGGAAGAGGAGAAAGCCCAGGCAGTTCTCTGCCATCTCCCAGCACCACCCCAGGTCACAATTCCCACCTCATCTTCCCATTAAAACAAAAAAGTGCCCTTCAAAAGAAACTCACAACAGGTTCTGAAAACATCCTTGTTAACAACTTGGGTATAATTTTTTGAAATACCTGAAATTCTCCCAGCAGAGCACCCAAAAAGCAGCAAGATACTCTCCTCCCTCTGCAAAAAGTGTTCATTGCCCTGAACTGCAGGGAGCCAAAGGAAGGCAGCACAGGCTGGAGAAATCCATCCCTCCTGGTGCTATCTGTAAGGCTGCAATTAGCTACCAGTATTTCTGTAACCCTATATAGTGCTGCAAACAGAAAATCCATTAACTGGGACATTTTTGTGGGATTTCTGTCGGTTTGATTGTTCCAGAGGCTTATATTTATAAAAGATACAAAAACCTGACTGGCTTCCTTTGTTCAGTGTTTCACAAAGATGCACCAACTTTCAGGGTTCAATTCCACTATAATTATTAGATTAGTAATTATGTAAACAGGCAGTAAACCCCCATTTAAGACAATAAAAACATTTGCAGAGCAACTTAATGTTCAGAAGCAGAGCGAAGCTCCTCCAAGCACCACCCGAAATCCCACGGCACCAATTAATATCGGGATATTGTTTGGCCTGACCATTTACCAGCACAACAGGTCATGAGGGAGCAGTAATTTAAACCAGCCGTGGAATGGCTCTGAAATGAGACAAATAAACTACCACAGTGATGGCTGGAAATGTGGTTTGAGGCCCATTTCCACCACCCCCATTCCCTGTGAGCTCTGCTTTACCTGAGGAGTCGGGATGACCTCACAGGACAGGGGAAAAGGGGGACACTCAGCACAGAGCTCATTCCCTGGATGGGCTGGTGGGATGGGAAAGGGGACAACAGCAAGCACCAGGGGGAGGAGGGCACAGGGTGGGTGTCACAGGGAAGAGAAGAGCCCCCCGAGTGTCGGAGTCTCCCCAGATTGGGGTGACCCCGGGTGGTGGTAAAGTCTCTCCTCCAACCCGTGCCTTCAAAGAAAGACCCAGCAGTCTTCAGTCGTCTGGTCTCAAGGCAGTTTATTGGATGTTATCTCAAGGCACACACACTCCCTGGCATTCTCTCTGACTCCTTCTCCCTCTGCGTCTCTCTCCATCTCCCTTCGTCTTCGTCTCTCCCGCCCAAGGGGCTGGTGCCATCTTTTATATCACACATCACCTATTAAATGTTTATAGTTTTTCCCCAATGCCTATTACCTATATTGAACAGTGACTTTCTACTCTAAACCAATCTGTGAGTGCCAACATCACCAAGAACATGGGGAATAGGAAGGAGAAAGAAGGAGGACAGGGCACGCCCAAATCCCTCCATCTTAGAACTTCTGACCCCCATGTACAAAACTCAGACCCCTCTGTACAAGGCCTAAAACCCCCCTGTACAGCACTCAAAAATCCTACCTTTTACTTTGTGATTAATTCTATTATAATATCTAAACTTTTGTGATTTCTTGTTCTCCCTGCAAAGTTGGTAAATTGTTCCATGGTTCAAATTCAAAACCACAGGGGTTTCTGGCTGCCTGCCAGGGTCTCAGAGGCTTCTGCCCTGGACCCGGAACATCCAAGAGTGTCTGAGGGACACCTCGGGTTCCGACACCCGAGCACCTCAGCCCTCTCCATGTCCCACCAGCCCCCACGGGACAGGGCTGCGAGCACGAGGAGCCAGGCACTGAGGTTTGGCACGTCCTCCCTACGCCCAGCTGTGGGAAAGGAGAGAAGCACTCCATTATCGCTCCTCACACGGGCTCTAACATGCCTCAACTTATTCTCTGCCTCTTAAAAAAAACCCAAACAAGCCATGAAAAGGAATGTAAAATCACCTGGCAGGGCACCTCTCTGCTCCAGCTTGCAGGCTCTGCCCCACCACGTTCTTTTCCCAGCCCAATGTGACTTGTGAAATGCTTTACACAATGGGCACCTCCAACTTTACAAGGGAAACAACTTCCCAGCCCCACTGACAGAACAGGCTGTGAGGGCTCCTGACATGGAGGAAACACGCCCTGACGGGATCTGGACGCGGAGGTGAAATTGGGAAGAACAAGCGTTTGTTTCCGCAGGAGATGCGGCAAACTCTGGCCGACGAGCGCATCCCAGGCTCTGGAGGAAGCCTTTCAGCACCACAAACCCCACCTGGGTGGCTGTGCCCAGCACTGCAGCACGGGCTGCCAGGGGGGAAACCCTCCCAGGAATAGCTCAGCTGTGGGCAGGCAGGAGCTGCGCCAGCGCTGCCGGCTCAAACAACCGCGCCTCGCAAAAACTGCAGCTGAAACTGAGGCACAAAACAGCGACAAAAGCCCAGCCCAGGAGGCAGCCAAGATCTGCAGCGTGGGAATCACACAACCATGGAAGGGTTTGGGTTGGAAGGGCCCTTAAAGCTCACCCAGTGCCACCCCCTAACAGGGGCAGTGACACATTCCACTATTCCCAGGTGGCTCCCAGCCCTGTCCAGCCTGGCCTTGGACAATTCCAGGGATCCAGGGGCAGCCTCAGGGAGGGCAAAGAGACTGCAGTTCCTCCTCCCAAGGAACAAAAAGGCTGGAGAACTCTGGGAAGGTTCAGTGTGAGGATGTGCCTCTGCTCCCAGGGCTCAGCAGGGTTAATCCCCTGCTCCTCTCACAGCCCCACAGGTAAATACACAATTTTGGGGCACAGGGCCACCGCTCTGAGTTCATGCTCCATAGTTCCATTTTAGCTTTCCTCCTTAAGGCCTGACTTCCAACTGCATTCTGAAAAGGAAACAAGTCCTGGACTTGTTTGAACAAGTGGGCAACACCTGCTCCAAGCTTTTGGCTTTACTGCATTGTCTGGGGTTTGAGGTTTGTTCTTTAAAGCCCAACCTAACTGGCTTAGGGAAAAAAAAATAAAAGCCTATAACCAGTTTCAGGAATAAGAGAGAAAAATACTTCATTCATTCACTCCTTTGTTTTCAGGAAACTCACCCTGACATTCTTTGCCAATACATGAGGAAAACTGCAGAAAATGCAAACACAGGCAGGATGGTGCTTCAAAGGGAGAAGGTACAGCCCTGCTTTGGCTCCAGTTTCTCCTGACCCAGCCTCTCTTGTGGGATATTTCTGTATCAGAGAGCTCGTTTTACTGGAACTCTCAACAAGCAGGGAAGAGCACGGCAGCATCCCGCCTGCCAAGTGCAATTTGTTTATGCAACATTTCCAGAATCCCATCTTCTTCTCTGCCCCAGAAACACGCTCTACACTCAGAAGGAAGATGCTGAAGTGTGATGATGTGAGAGCTGGGCAGAGCTGAGCGCTGCTGGAGTGGGAAGTGGCTCCAGGTAGAGTCCAGGGATGGTTCCATCCCAGCACTGACATGATGGAGCTCTGCACTGTCCCCAGGGATGGTTCCATCCCAGCTCTCCCATGATGGAGCTCTGCACTGTCCCCAGGGATGGTTCCATCCCAGCTCTCCCATGATGGAGCTCTGCACTGTCCCCAGGGATGGTTCCATCCCAGCAAATCCATGACTGGAGCTCTGCACTGTCCCCAGGGATGGTTCCATCCCAGCTCTCCCATGACTGGAGTTCTGCACTGTCCCCAGGGATGGTTCCATTCCAGGTCTCCCATGACTGGAGCTCTGCACTGTCCCCAGGGATGGTTCCATCCCAGTAAATCCACGACTGGAGCTCTGCACTGTCCCCAGGGATGGTTCCATCCCAGTAAATCCACGACTGGAGCTCTGCACTGTCCCCAGGGATGGTTCCATCCCAGTAAATCCACGACTGGAGCTCTGCACTGTCCCCAGGGATGGTTCCATCCCAGTAAATCCATGACTGGAGCTCTGCACTGTCCCCAGGGATGGTTCCATCCCAGTAAATCCACGACTGGAGCTCTGCACTGTCCCCAGGGCCGGGCTGAGCTCTTTGCTTCCAGCACCAGCCCACAGGCAGCTCCACTGAACTGGCCACAATTCTAACCAAAGGTCCTGCAGGATTCTGGCAGAGTTAGCCCTGGCTGCAGCTGGGAGCAGGGAGAGATGTGAAGCAAGGGTTGTTAGTTCTCCTGTTCCCAGTGACCATCCCCCAGCTTGTGCTTTTCCAGAGAACTTCCAGGTGGAGATCCATGGAGACAGGAGGACAGCTCCCAGCCCAGCCTGGCAGCCAGTGACTTCAGCCTAAATTGAGCTAGGAACTGGGAATCCCACAGGAACACTGCTTGGAGGTTTTCTCTGCTTAAACACCATCCACCCACGTGAAACAGAAAAAAATTCTTTATCTGTCGGGGGTGACTTTGCCCAATTAATTCATTAAGGAGTTTGGGGGGAATATTTTGGAGAATGCCACATGTTGTGAGCAGATAAATAACATGTCCCACTGTACATGTTTCCTAACTTAGCCTCTATTTAGGGCAAGTAATAAATAACAGCACTGAGCATGGTTCTTAACACCAACATAAAATTTAACAAACCAAACGCTGTCCAATTTTGCTGATTCCTTTGCTGTGCCAGTTGTAACAGGTTGATAAATTCCCACAGAAAGGATATAATTCATAAGGACCTTGCATGCCTCTGCTGGGACAATTTTTAGGGATGTACTCAGCAAAAGATGATGCACAACAGGTTATGTACACCACAATGGGTTGGAATTTGCACACAGAGAAGAATAAATCAAAATAAATCCCATTTACTATCATGACAGCCAGCTATAAATTTTAATTTAGCTGAAGGGAAACCAAATATTGACATCCTGGACTAGACTGACCACGAAGTTTGACTGATGTCACACAAAGCTAACCTGATGCTTAAACAACAACAATTAATAAGCTGTTAGCTCCACCAGCCTTAAAATGTGAAAATTCTACCAATATTTTTCCAATCCACTCAGGTGAAAAAATATATCAACGCAAGAATCATCCAGCTTTTTCAAAATTACAGCCTTTCATGAAAGAAACCAGGAGCAATGCTACCTGCCAAGCCAGTAAATAAAATTAGAACTAGAAGAGTAATAAATTCCATTCTTAATCAGGGAAAATGCCAGAAATAATTAAAAACTAATACCCCTTATGGAAGCCCAGCTGAAATATTTGCTGATTTAAAATTAAAATGGTCTTGCATTGGACTAACAAAGAGTTATATTTAGAATATTTTCAACCTTCTCTTACTAAAAGCAGCACAGCCGACGTGCATCCGCCTCCCTGATTCCAGAGGGAGCCACAGAACGCACCGGGCTGTGGGAAGCTGAGGCACAAACGGCCATTCACCCCAAAAATTTCTGCCAGAAACCCCGATAACCCAGCCCTGCACGTGACTCTAAAGCCTCCCGCTGCCAGGGATCAGGCTCAGGGATGGCACTTCCACGCCATGCTCCGAGCGCTATTCCGGCGTCACGACGGGAACGAAAGGACGGCTCTCAAGTGCCGTTATTGAGATAACCGCACTGCAGGGAAGTGCCAGGGAAGTGCCAGGCCGGGAAGGGAGCAGCAAGCCCCCATGGCCCTGCATCCCCTCCCCAGTGGAGCAGCCCAGGGCCATTTCAGAGCCCGCTCCGTGCTGCTGAATAAAGCCGGGCTTGCACAAAGCCGGGCCTGGGGAAGCCCGTTCTGCGGCATTATCCCGATGGAACAACCTCCTACCCCCTGTGCTTTCCTGCACACCGCTCATTTTCACCTATTCAACGTCCCCGAGAACACACAAGGGCATTAAATGCTGAGGGCCCTTTTCTCCCCCCACGTTTTTAAATTCCAGAGGATTCCGTTCCGTTGCTGCGTGCAGCAGCGGCTGCCTGACAGCTTCACAGGGTTGCTCAGGGGTGAAGCTTAACCACAAGCTGGGTCTGAGAGAGAGGGTGCTGGACTGGGGCTCTGCTCCTCAACCCAATTCCAGGGATTCACAGGCACGAACCTGAAACCTCCCTGCGTCTCAAAGCCCCTTTCACAGCCTGAGAAGCTCCTTTCCTGTATGACTGAAAGAAAGCCAGAATAAATCACAGAATGGTTTGAGACCTTCAAGATCATCCCTCCAGCCAGGTGAGGTGCCTGCACAGGGGACGTGGCGGTGACAAATATCTCCTTAGAGAGCAGGGGCTGTGTCCAGCACGGTGCCGCTTCATCAGAGTGCCACAAAGCTCAAACTCACTTTGCTCCGCAGAAAAGGCCTCTAAAATCAAGTGAAAGGAGTCACATGCACCTCCAGGATTTGGCTGCTACACAGACTTGTGGGACCCACTCAATTACTTTGGGATAATGTTGCCATAAATTATAGGTCAGGCATAGTGGAATATGAATCCCTGGCCTCTGGCATTCCTCTACTAGGTTTAAAAAGAGAGGCTGGACGAAGCTAATCCTCTTATTGCTCTGTCACTTTTACTAGCAGAGACACTAAATGTGAAATTCGGTCCAGCTTGAGCAATAAAATAAGATTTCCATTTCCAGGTTCCCGAGAGCTGCGGCTGGGAGCCTCACTGAGCTCCAGCAGTTTGAGAACTCGGGGCTGTTGAAAGCCCTTCGAGCGGGGAGCTGAGAAAGAGCTTGGAGAGGCCTCCACACGAGTGGATTGAATCTCTGAGAGCTCGGGAGGATTCTGCTCCGAAGCCCACGGCAGCACGTGGCGGTGCCGCCTGCTGCCAGCGCGCCTGTGAGAAGCAGGAGCTGCCAGGGAGGCGTCAAGTCTGTCCCTTCTGTCCCTACGTGGGGACGTGACTCACATCTCACTGCAGGCTGAGCCAGGCAAGACATTTCATTGCCATTTAGACCATGAATCAGGAGCTCTGCGAGCAATACAGCGCCTGCGAGGTTTTATCTCACTGTATTCCAAACCAGATCTTATTTTTAAGAAGAATTTGATGAAAGGGTAATTTTATAGACCTGCTGAAAATGTGCTGGCCCTTGATTCCTTCTCAGCAGTGTTACATGCTGCCATGACCTCGAACCACAGATCCACAGAATATCCTGAATTGGAAGGGACCCACAGGAATCAAGTCCAACCCCTGATGCTGCACAGGACACCCCAACGATTCCATCACATTCCTGAGAAACACCTGGCCTCTCCTGGATGTGTTTTACTTTTTCCATGAATCATCGAGGCCCAAAGCAGGTGACAGAAAAGTCAGTGGAAGCAACAGGTAGGCAGAGGTTTTGAAAAACTGCTGCTGCTCCCTTAAGTGACTCATTTTGGGGTTCAACGAGCAAAAAAGTGCATTAAAATTTCAAAGGATTCCTGTACAAAAATAGCTCCGCACAGCTGGAGTGGCTTCAAGTGAGATGCACACTCTGATGAGCAGGTTCAAGATTGCTCTGAAAGAGCTAAATATCTGCAATCTTGTGCGAGTGCCAGGTGAGCTCTGCTCCTCCTGAAGCCGCTGAGGGAGCATGGGCTGGGCAGCCACGTCAAACACAGGATGATCAAACCAAACCTTGGGATAAGCACAGCCTGAGCAGGTTCTGGGGACCAGCAGGACCAGCCCCTCGACCTGGGAAACCCTGGAGCTCGGACCAGGACCCCATCTCAGTGCAAGGGAGAATGGCAGGTCTATGTCCCAGAAATGAGGCTGCCTGGACCCCAAATCAACTCCAAAGGCACCCTTCAGGCTTCTTGTTCCCCTTGTGGGCAACAGCTCTCGGCAAAACGCGCAGAAACGTGCAGGCTTCAGGGAAGGCTCAGGCTGGAGGAATTTCTTCATGGAAAGGGTGATCAAGCATTGGCAGGGGGTGCCCAGGGAGGTCTGGAATTCCCATCCCTGAAGGTGCCCAAGGACGGCCTGGAGGTGGCACAGCCCAGTGCTCTGGGCTGGTGACAAGGTGGGCACTGGGCACAGCTTCAACCTGATGATCTCTGAGTTCTTTCCCAGCCTCAGTGATCCTGGGATTCCGTGATTTGAGCCTCAGGAAAGCTCCCCTGGGATACCATGGCAACTCCTGCCCAAAATGCTGGAGCCCCACACGAGCAGGGAGCCAGCTTTGCACCCACAGGAAAAGCCTGGAATGCCAGACTGCTCGTGCTGTCCCTACAGCCCTGCACAGCTTGGTCTGCAGGGGTTATTTTCCTCTTAATGTTGATTTGCAATTTTGCCTGCCTAACCACGTGCTGCCCAGGAGCTGTGGGTCTTACCGGGTTCCTTCAAAGACTTCAGCCCTTTTTGCCCTGCACATTTGTCCTCAGCACCAAACAAACGTTTGCTGCAGCACTTTTCATCGAGGCTCTGAGTTGCTGAATTATGCAAAAAGAGCACGTTCCACAGACACACTTCCCATAGTTTTTGCAGGATGTATCTGTGCTTTCCACACAGGAGGGCTGTGTTGTCTGCAGGAGTCTTCCTTGTGGGACACCATCCACCCCAACCACTCTGGGAGCTGTTCAGGGGCCCTGCTGGATTCATCCTGCAGTTGTACCCCAGAGCTCTGGTGTGGGCTGAAACCAGAGCTCCACAGTCACATGAGGATATGTGATCCTGGGTCCAGGGGCTCACACAAAGCTGGAGCTGTTTTTCCTGTCATCACAGACTTGGGACTGGCAATTATTTCATTTCCATCTATCTGGTGCTGACAGGGGAATCACCATCCTGCCTCAGGCTGCAGAACAGCCCCAGCTCCCCATGGCACCTAATATTCCAGAACCATGGAATATCCTGGGCTGGAAGGGACTCGCAGGGATCACCCAGTCCAACTCCTGGCCCTGCACAGACACCCCAACAATCCCACCCCGTCCCTGAGAGCCTTGTCCAAAGGCTCCTGGAGCTCTGGCAGCCTCGGGGCCGTGCCCTGGGGCAGTGCCAGCACCCTCTGGGGAAGAGCCTTTCCCTGACACCCAACCTGGCACAGCTGTTCCCTGGGTCCTGCCACTGGCCACCAGAGCAGAGATCAGTGCTAGCCACCAGTGGAGCCAGGTTTTTGGCAGGCACTAAGTGGGTCAGCCTCCTGCTCTCCAGCAGCACTAACCAATGCATACCCGATGAGATCCCAGCCCCTGCAGCAGATTCAGAGAGACCAGGCCCTCTGTCTGACCTCCATCCTGCCCAAATCTTTACCCTGCTCAGTGCCAGCCTCTCTGTGCTCCCTACCCAAACCTCTGCCTGGAAAAAGAGTTCCCAAGGGGGACAGCTGTAAGGTACTGGGAAACATGAGGTTTCTCCTTTAGCTGTGAAGCCCCATGAGGCTGCCAGCACACCTTCCCTGCAATGCCTCTATTTCCAAATAATCCAGCCCCCTTTCCCAAAGATGCAGCTCCACAGCCCGAGCCCTGCAGGTGGATCTGCTCTCAAAGCCACAGTCCCAAAAGAGCCTTGGTTTCTCTCTTTCCACTTGCCCAGAAGCACAAACCAAGGGCACTGCGATTTTCTCATGGCCCCAGACAGCCACTGCCTATTCCCTGCATTGCTTCACCATGTCTGGAAATACAGACTCAGCTCTTGGAGCACCTACACAGGTGTGCAACTTTGCTCTCATCTTGCCTCAGCCCCTGCTGCACCAAGGCTGGAGGGCACATTTCAGGAGAGAGGCACTGCCTGAGCCAGGTGGGAATGGACAGCCATGACCAGGGGCTCCCAGGGATATTCCCAACAGGTTCTCACTCTTCATGGAGCTCTGGACATTTGTAGGAATTCCCCAACTTCAGGTGGCTTAAAACAAGTGACTGCATCTTACTCCTCCTCAAAAATCCCTTCTTTCTTTTAATTTCCCTTTTAAAAAACTCTCCATAAACTCCAAACTTAAAGGTACACTCAGGTAACCATGTCAAGCATAAAGACCTGTTTGAAGCAGTAAACAGGAGCTGAAATGTCACGGATTCATTCAGGTGCCTCCAGGAATGACAGCTCGAAGGAACACATCACACAGTATGACTTTCCAAATTTTTAAAAACCAGGCTGGAAAATTACAGTGATTTATCACTCCACAACAAAGTACACACAAAAGCACTTCCCAGAAAAAGATTACCAAGCAATCATCCAGATGTTACTAAAGCATTAAGATTAATTTGGAAAAAAAAAAATCAGCAAGGAACTGACTCCCACAGGCTTTTTACTGTCATAAATGTTATCCTGCAACTTCCAAGGGAACAGAGTTCTGGACTGTGCCTCAAGTCTCACTGGCTGTGTGTGTTTCTGGTGCCTCTGCTGCCCACCTCACACCCTCTAACTCACCATGGGGAACCAGGAGAGTCAACAAAAGCACAACTTTCCTCCCACTTCAGAGGAAAAAAAAACCACAAGATTTTCATTGTTGCAAAGGAAGAAAGAAAAGGCTCCTTTGTTACTGCTAAGAAATGCACACCAGTCATTTTTCACCAGAACAACCTGTGGCATGTGTTACACATCACCAGCAGCGAGAGGCACGGGATGCCTGATCGGGGCTCTCAGCCTCTGCTTTAATTCCTGCACAGACATCACCCAGCCATCACACACACCCCCAGAAACCTGGAGCACTCCAGTTCCTGCCCAGGGGCCTCTCTCCCGGGATCCCCTCACCAGCAGAGCGGGGAAACCACTGGCAAAGGGAAGCAGCAGGCGGTGCCCAGCTGGGGAAAGCTGGCAGGATCAGGCACAGCCTCTGGGCTGGCTCTCCCAGGCTGTGCCAGTGTTCCTGAGCTTCTGGAGTCCCCATCCCTGGAGGTGGCCAGGTGTTCCCTGGATGTGGCACGCAGTGCTCTGGGCTGGTCACAAGGTGGGCGTCGGGACCAGCTTGGGACTGGTTGAGCCCAAAGATCTTTTCCAGCCTAAAAGATTCTGTGAGGTGGCTGCACCCAGCAGCTTCCCAGCTCCCTTCCCAGCTCCCTTCCCAGCTCCCTTGCCGGGTGGCCTTGCGCAATGGGGAGTCTTTGTCTCTATTTCGGTGTCTGAGGGCCTGGGGCACGCTCTGAATACACCCTCCCCACCCAGGCTAATGCAAATGAACAGCAAAGCAGTTCCCAGCTGGGAAGCAGACAGCAGAAGGTGCTTTGTTCTCCCTGTTAGAGGCACTGGACTGAGCACAGAGGGCTGTGTGCTCACCTGGGAAAGCCAGGACACCGGGGTTTCTGAGTGTTACAGCAATAAATGAAGCCAAGCTGCTGAGAGGGTATTTCAGCACTGCCACTGGGCAGTGTAAGGGGTGGAGGGAGATCCTGGCATCCCCCAGAACCACGGGAAGAAGGTATTCGTGCAAAACCTACATACTTCCCTTCTTCTGTCCAACTTCTGCTATTGCAGAGACCCCAAAACCACTTTCTGGCTTTGGACAAAATGCTACAGGAAAGGTCTGGCAACTTCCCCAGCTCCTGCAGCTGCAGCTCTGCCTTGCTGGTGCCCTACATTGCCCAACTTCAAGGAGCCACATCTTTGGAGGGGTCACCCTTGGTGCCCAACAGCTCCAGCACGAGCTGAAAGAGGCATTTCCCTACACACACAGAGGAAAAACAGCTCTTTCATAAAGACACTGCTATTCCAGAGCCAGTTCTGCACTTATTATCCAGTATCACATCCCCTCAACAAGTGGCTCCTTCCTCTGCACTTCACAGGAGAAACTGAGCCCATCAGCTTCCAAATCGTTTGGAAGGGAAAACAGAAACAGAAATGCAGAACAGCTTTCAGAAGAAAATAACTGTTTTTCTGAACTGCCTCTTCAGAAATAAACACAACTGCTCCCAAGCCTGTGGCACCCCTCTTGCCCTTGCACCCACAAAAGTCACCCCATTGTCACTTCCACATTCCTGATTTTTGGGCAACGTCCCTGCCTGCAGACACTCACACCCTTCCAGCAGGATGTACGTGTGCAGGGTGATTTGTGGTCAGCCCCAGAGCTGCTGCTCCCTCCCTGTAACTCAGGGGCACCTCTGGCAATGCGAGGTGATGCAATTTACCCCGTACCAGTCTTGCTGAAGTGGCACCACGGCACATTTTCCATGCTCCTCCTAACAACAGGCACACAGCTCCTGCAGCCCAGCCATGCCTGGCCACTGGTTAAACTCTGTTAACATCACCAGGAGCCTGAGCTCCTAACTACCCCTAGAACCAAGGAATCACACAGTTATGATTGGAAAAGACCTCTGAGACCGTCGAGTCCCACCATGGGACATCTGTCCAGACACTACTAGGAAGTGCCAGAGTTGAACCACTGCTGGTTTCCCAGTCTCCAGCCTGCCAGCCCAGAGCTCACTGCTGAGAAGACCAAGGGCAGAAAGCAGAGTGGGAACTGCTGTGGGTGCTGGAAGCAGCGAGACCACGGAGATTCCTGAGGCAAACCAGGAGCAGAGCTCTCCATGGGCTCAGCCTGATGGGCACCCCCTTCCCCTGCCCAGACCATTCCTCTGCTTGGCTTTGTGAGGGCTTTTCAAGCTGCCTGAGAACATCACATCCCAACTCTCACGGAAAGCCTAACTGGAAGCCTCAAGAAGCAATTACACTAAAAGCACTCTGCAGTGAACCTGTGTGGCAGCCACAGCGCCGGCTCACGGGGCCGTGCCTCTGGGACACGGGCACGCAGGAAGGCTCCACACGTGGAACAACACCACAGCTGCCTTCCCCTGGAAGGAAGGAGGGGCTGGCAGCTCTCACAAACACTCCCCCTTCCTCAGGTCCTGTGCCTGCATCCCACCGGGAACACAAACACGCTGCCGGGAGCGAGTCTGCTGAACCGGGCAAAAGGATGTTCGTGTCTATTTCCAGCTCACTTAGAATTTGAGATGTCACAACCAATAAAAACTACATTCTGGTTCTAGAAACCCCTAACTCTTTTGTGACCTGTGCCTTGTGAGGCGCAATAAAAACATAAACGTCGACGCGGTAACTTCCCCCTTCGCCCCCTGCCTCTGCGCTGCTTGTGGCACAGCTGGGCTAATCCCATTTCCACTGCTCTGCATTCTGACCTCCTTAAACAACCCCGTGCGAGGATGTTAAAACACTCTAATCTATAAATAATGTATTCTCCTCATCCAGCAATGGATTACTGGGCCATAAAACTCCCTGGAACGCTCCGCACAGTCGCCAGTTTAACGAAATAATACCCAGGAAGACGCATCAGTAGAGTCTCGTCCTCCTTCTTGATGAACTCTTGCAAAGATTCCGTGCCACTGTTACTTTTGCACTGGATTTTCCTTTACAATTAATTATTTAGAAGCTGGTCTTTTATTCTAGCGGCCTTTTTTTGCCCCACACCAAAGACCCTTTAATTTTTTGAGCTAATAACCCTCACAGCTGAGAGAAGACCAGCACTGGGGAACTCATCAGGGCCAAAGGGAAGCAGTGAGGTCTCGCTGCCTGATGCACGCAGTGAGGTCAGTTTAGACCCAAGCCAAGCTGCTGGGAGCTCCCATTGCTGCCCCAGCTTTGGGCAGGAGGACTCCCAGGCATTCCCTGGAGCAGTGCAGGTCACTGATCCTGCAGGGAAGTAGCTGTGTTTTCCTGGGGGCTCGTTTCCAAACAGCCATTACCTACAAGTCAAGCCACAGCGTGTAACTTCATTAGAGACAAACGAATCTGCTCCAAACACGGATGCCTAACAGACTCACTGCCACTGCAAAATCAATGCCTCTTCTCAGCACCAATTCCAGCAGGAGTCCTACTGCTGATTTCCCAGAGCCAAAGCATTAAGCTTTGGCTTAATTTAAGCTCTAGCAAGTGCTTAAATGATGCAAATTTGCGGTTTGGCAGATTTTTTTCTGTCAGGCATTTTGGAAAAATAAAGCATTTCTGCCTCAAAACAAGTTAGAAACCAGACAGGCACCCTTTAAAGAGCAAGTTCCCCAGGAAGCAGAACCAGGCCTGCCACATTTGGGCACCTGATCCCTGAGCTCCGTGTGCCGTGCTGAGCACAGCAAATTTCCACACCTTTTCCACAATGCACGGATCACTTTAAACTCTGAAAGGATGGGGGAAAACAGGCAAGCCAGTGACACCCACCAAACCTGCTCGCTTCGTTCCACGGCACTGATCACGTGTGGAAATGTAAATCCCTCCTGCAATATTAAAACACCATCCAAGGAGCCAACAGCCAGCTCAGCAATGGGGCTCTGGTAAATGCAACAAAACTATGAAAGCACGTTTCCAGCAGCTCCGGAGTGACTTCATTCCCAGAAAAAGGTATGCGTTATCCTTTGCCTCTGCCCCGGAGGATTATTCACAGCCGATGGGTTGCACAGCTCTGAGTCAACCCTGGCCGTGGGAAGCAGGAGCCATCCCCGAGCCTGCCACGGCAGCCCTGGGGACAGCAGGTCGGGCTGGGGAGCCGGGGCAGGACGGGAGCCCGGCCCCCCGAGCGCGGGGCCAGCACACAGCGCTGCCGCTCAGCCCCGCTGCTTAGTCACAGCAACTGCAGAGCCACGGCTCTGTGCTCACATTTCCTGTCACCAGCCCAAGAATTAGGCAATTTAGATTCAGAGATAGCGCCCGGGATATTAAATCACTTGATAAGCCATCGCTGGAGGAACCAGGAGGAAAATGAGCAGCTCGATAGGGACGAGGTTCCCCCAGTCCCGGCTGCGCAGTGTTCCCGAACCTTTGGGATGTGTGAGCCCCCCCCAGGGCAGCGTTCCCCACTCGGGGAGCAACACCTCTCCCCACCTCGCAGAGACACCCAACAGAGCTGGAGTCAAGTTGAAACCTTTCACGGGGCTCATTTTCAACAATTAAAGAGCATGGCAACCTGTAATTATGGAAAATAAAGCCAGACAGCTGGAGAAGGGAACATCTCTAGTCAGTAACACGATACCACGTTTTCTCTCTCAGGGAATTCAGCTATGAACTCCCCAGCTCCCATTCAATCAGCTCGGTGTCCGGGCGAGCAAACAGCACCTGACAACGCAACTAAACACAACTCACAGAAAGCAACACCTCTGTCCGCACCGGGGAAAGACGGGAACTGGGAGAGGAAAGCCCTCCTGGACACCCAGCCCGACTGCTACACCCCAAAAACACTCCCCCAGCTCCACGCGAGCCCCAGCACGCCGGCAGGCAGAGCTCCTGCCGCCCGCCCGGCGCTTACCGCTCATCATCAGCAGCACAAACATCTTCTCCTGCGCTCCCCGAGCCCCGGCTGCCGCTAGCAGAAAGGAGGAAGCGCCAGCATTTCATTCCCCTTCTGCTCCGGAGTGGGTGTAACTTGCGAAGTTTCACGCTGAGATGAGACGGGTCAGTTGGGTGTGTTTGAAGGTTTGGGGTTTTGCCATCCCTCCCTTCCTCCCTCCCCCCGTCTCTTCCTCCCTCCCTCTCCTGATTAATTCCTCCCGTCACAGGCTTCAGATCAGCTGCCACTCAGCCCCGCTGGCTCCTGAAATCTGAATTCCTAAGGACATCCCTCCGGGGTGACTTTAACTCACCAGCGCTGTGAGAGGAGCCAAGAACTAAATCCCCAGTGAGCCCGGAGAGGCGGCTGGCTCCTGCTTTCCGAGTGCGCCAGCCCCACAGCCCTCGGGATTCTGCCGTGTTCGCAGGCAGCAGCTCACCAGCAAGACAGAAAATAAAACATTCTGCCCCAGCCTGTGCCTTTTGCCTCTGCCCTTGGCTCCCCCACCACCCCAAGGCTTTCTCCTGGTCCGTATCAGATGGTGCTTCTGGAGGGGACTCGTTAAAAACACACCAGCAGCTGCTCCCAGCGAGCAGCCCACAGGTGCAGAAGGGTTTCCAGGATTGGGAACTGCAGGGAATTAGAAATTACATAGATCTGGTTTTACTTAATTCCTACTTCCACATCACTGTCTCTGGATTAAGATTTGAGCAGCAGCATCCTCCAGACCAGGGCTGGCTAATGGTTGCTATAAATAAGAAATACCAACACAAACCCAACCCATCTGTGTTTATCCCCCACCTTCCCCCAACACCACATATACGGGACAAGAAAAACAGGTATGAAACTGCTCTGAAAAGAAGCAGACGACACAGTAAATATTCTTTACAAGCAGAAATCAAATTAATTAACAAATTACCATTTACAACTCTGCATGATGCTTCACACATACCGACTATTGAGCAATGCCCCTAACCTTGCAGTCCTGCCCTCTGCAACCCAGCAGTGACCACAAGTTGGGAAAAGGACAGAACCACAAGGGACAGAACAAAATAAAATGGCAAAAGGGACGTGCCCAGCTCTGACCCAGGGCTGGACACGCTGCTGTGGCACTGAAAGGATTTACCAGCTGGAGCGAGGCTCTGGGCTTCCACACGCCCGGGTGCTGCGGGTGCAGAGCAAGGGAGGAGATGATTCTATTTTGGGACAGGGACCAGATATCAGAGAAGCAATTTGACATGGCACAGCCATCCTTACAGCCCCCGTGACCAGGAACAGGAGCGAGCAGTGAGTCTGAGCCCACTTCAAACAGCAGCCTGGGTTTAACTTCTCAATCTCAGATGTTTCCGACAGATCCACCCACGTCCAGCACGAGGTCCCCCGTGACCACAGGCACGCCCCAGAAGCACCGCAGTGCTCCACCTCGGCAGCAGCAAAGGGCTGAAGGAGGGATGGGACCAGACACTGTTTGGCCCGGGGAGCACGCAACAACCCCCAGCATTATGGTGAATTCAAACCCCGAACGAGCAAACCAGCAGCTCCCAGTGCAGCACAAACAAACGGGAGAGCAGCTCTCAGCGCTGGGAACTCCAAGCCCCGAGCAGACGAGCAGGTTTGGCGAGCCACCAGTGACTCAGAGGGCCACGGGGGCTGCTGCTGCTGCCTGCCTTCGGGTCCACTGGGGCTCGGCCACCTGGAACAGGGCAGAGCTCCCACACCGCCCAGCCGGGATCGTTCCCGTCGGAGCGGGATCGCTGTGGGGCGGGCACGGCCTGTACCCACACACAGGTGTGCACACGCCAGCTCCCACAGACACTGCAAGCACCTTGCCACACTCCAGAGGAGGGACAGGTGCCTACTGCCACAGATCAGCAGCGATTCTCACATTCGGAGGGCAAAAGGCAGCACCGCCCTTCTGCTGCCGGTGCCATCTGCACCCTGCCACAGCAAACCCTGGCACGGCCAGAACTCCCAGGAAAACATGAGCTGCTGTAAAAGCAGCTTGCAGAAAGCTTCAGACGTTGGTGTGACCACTGGTGGGTTTTAAATCACAGAATCATTTCGTTGGAAAAGACCTCCAAGGCCATCCAATCCAACCTGTGCCTGATGCCTACCTTGTGACCAGCCCAGAGCACTGAGTGCCACATCCAGGAATTCCTGGGACGCCTCCAGGGATGGGCACTCCAACCTCCCTGGGCAGTTCCGAGGCCTGAGCACCCTTTCCATGGGAAAATTCCTCCTGATGTCCAGCCTGAGCCTGCCCTGAAGCCATTCCCTCTCCTCCTGTCCCTGTTCCCACCCAGCCGTCCCCTCCTGTCAGGCAGAGTCACAAGGTTCAGCGCAGATCTGCAAAAGAAAAGCAGTGACTTCCCCTTCAATCACGACCCAGAGCAGTGGAGCAAAAACCAGTGAGCCGTAAGCAGCAACCCTAAGGTATGGAGAGAGATCCACGGAGGGAGAGGCAAGGGATGCCTCCTCCTGAGCCGTGCAGGATCCCACCCACCCTGCTCCTGAGAAATGAGACGCTCCCTCCAGGGAAGCGTGGCTGGGCGAGCAGCCCGGGATGGTGGGAGCAGTGCAGGGAAGGTGTGGAGCGGCCGTCCCGCAGGAGCCTCGCCTGGCGGGCAGTGCCCCGGCGGGCAGTGCCAGGGAGAACAGGCACTTCCAGGCCTGGCGCTGGCTCCCGGCCCCTGCTGACGCACTGGGATACACCCTTTTGATGTGGGCTTCCTCCGAGGGCCCGAGCCAGCTTGTGTAAACAGCCGTGCTCCCCTGTGCCAGCCAGGAAGCACCAAAACCTGTTTGGAGACAGCCCGGCATGCTCTGCCCGACACGGCACGCAGCCAGCCAGGCCAGCTCCGAGGGGGATGGCTCCAGGGAACGGCACCTCCAGCAGCTTCAAGGAGTAGCCATGAGCTCAGCCCTGTAAGCAGGGCACAAAACAACTCTCCTCTCCTCAGCTGAGTAATGGTACCACTGGGAGAAGTCTCTTTTCCTTCCATCCTTCTGGCGGGATGAATCCCACCGGTCCGGAGAAGACTTAGGTCAGACCTCCATGGGGGATGCAGTTCCTCCTGAGGGGCAGCTCTGATCTCTGCTCCCTGTGACAGGGACAGGACCCAGGGAACAGCTGGAGCTGTGTCAGGGGAGAGTCAGGCTGGGTATCAGGAAAAGGTTCTTCCACTGCCCGGGCTCCCCAGGGCATGGGCACAGCCCCGAGGCTGCCAGAGCTTCAGGAGCCTTTGGACAGCACTGCCAGGGATGCTCAGGGTGGGATTGTTGGGGTGTCTGTGCAGGGCCAGGAGTGGGACTGGATGATCCTTGTTGGGCCCTTCCAACTCAGGACATTCTGTGATTCTGTGAACCTTCCAGGGAATATCGAGCTGAGACGTGGAGATCCCACCACAGAGGACAAAGGTCCCTCAACACAGCACTCCTCTGTGGTGAAAGGAAGGGAGACACAATCCCGGTCTGTATCCTGCATAAAGGTGTGTTTATCAACCCTAATTAACATCCTGGGCCTCTCACACCCCGGCACACCTGCTAATTAGCACACATGAGTTAATATCATTTTAACAATGGATTAGCACTTGGGGCAGAAAAAAGGGAGTCACTTCAGCACAGTGACTCACCCTGAGCACAGCAGGAAGGTGAGATACGAGGAGCATCTGCCCTGCTCACACAGGGCTCTGCAGACCGTATCTCCTTAACTAAGGCTTACTTTACAAAGCCAAGCTGCTTCAAAAATTCATGATTGTATCTGGCTTATTTTTCACCTGCACACACAGGTGGCCTTGGAGGAGCGTTCTGTCTCCGCCATCCAGACGACCGGAGCCGCTCGGCTCCTTCTGCAAGTCCTGGTGGAGCTCCTGAGGTGATCATCACCCACTCTGATCAAGCATCTTTCAGGACACGACCTGGGGCCTGCCAGCCACTAATCATCCATCAGAAACATCCCCAGGGCAACACCAAGGAGCTGATGCCCAGTTTTGGTGCCTCTCCAAACATCCCACCAGCACAGGTGACCCTGGTGGTACTGGTGGGCACCAGGCACACGTCACTGGGACATTGGTGCCCTTTTCCAGGGAATCCTGGAAAAACTGCAGCCCTACACACGTAACCTGGCCTTCAAAGTTCCCTGTGGATGACGTGGCCAAGCCATGCACTGGCTTTCACCCTGGAATCCCACTCTTTGTGCCTGTGTAGCCTCACGCACCTGGCAGGAGCAAAGGGTTGTCTCTGTTTGACTCGAGCCATCTTGTATTCAGTCCAAAACTGAAGAAAAAAGTTGACTTAGCTTGCATTGTTTTTTTTTTTTTTTTTTTGAAACCTCAGGCACTGATGGAAAACCATCACACCACCATCAGAATCACTTCTACCCCCTCAAATTGATGTTTAACGCTGCCTGCCTTCACTTTGTCCAACAAAAACCTGCAAACCAACCCCTGGCAATTACAGAACATTAATGCCATGAAAAATTATACTGGGTTGAATGTATCCACACTCCCTGCTATCAGAAAGATTTTCTCAGCCTCATGTTTCTATTTGGGATTAGGAAGGCAGTTGTGAAAGGCAAGTATTGTTCAGTCACAAATAGTTCCCTTTCAGCCTCTACAGAAGTCAGGTAATGAATTACAGGAGGTTTTTTTCCCTTTGGAGAGGTCAGCAGCTATATCAGCTCCTGGGAAAGCTGATCCCTGTTGTTTGGCTACAAGGGGAGCTGAAAAAGGCTCCTAATGAGCTCCAGGGAGTGGATGGTGGCAGCGAGCCAGCACCTTTGCCTGTGAAACCAAGACAAGTGACAAGAGGCAGGAACCACCTCTGGCCCGAGCACAAGCTAAAATTTAAGGTTTGCATTTCGTGGCGCTGCTTGCGGCTGGCAGCTCTCACAGCAACGTGGGCACTCTGCTTGCAGACACCCAAAGAACCTCCTGAGCTGGAAGGGACCCACAGGGAGCATCCAGCCCTGCACAGACACCCACCAACCCCAGCCTGTGCATCCCTGCGAGCGTTACCCAAAGGCTCCTGGAGCTCTGGCAGCCTCGGGGCTGTCTCCTCACGGGCCAAGGCAGGGCTGCTGCTCTGCCCTGGCCCCGTGCAGGTGTGTGCAGGTACAACACACCCCTCTGTGTACGCAGGATCAGCTCCTACAGAAATCCCTGCTTCCTCTCCTGCACTGGGGCAGCTCTTCCGGACGCGCACGCTGGCCCAAAGCCACCGCGAGCTCTGCGCTGCCCAGCACCAGGGGGGTTTTTTGGGGTGCCCAACCCCACCTGGTGGGCTCCCCTGAGGGGACAGGACTGTGGCTGTGACACCCCACTGCACACAAGCCCCGGGGCAGCAGCATGGTGCAAGGACCAGCCAGAGCTTAACAGAACAGGGACTGCTTCCTTTTTCCATGGGAATGCTCAAGGAGGAACGTTTTATTCAAGACTTCTAATGCAAACACCCCCTCTCTTTTTTTTTTTTTTTTAACTAGGCAGTATCTGCTGTCATTTTCATGCTGCGTTCTGACACACTTCCACCACATCCCTGCCAATAGTTTTAATTTCATTGGAAAAATCAGCTCTGAGCGAGAGTGACAAGCTGCACGCTGGTGACGAGGCTGTCAAGTGATGGATAATGTAGGTTTACTTTAGCTGTCAAAACTTTTCAACGCTAAAAATAGGTATCACAAGCTTCTGGACTCACTGCACTGAAGCATTAAACACACAGGATATTGACACCCTCAGAAGCGCCCAAAGCCACTCAGAGCTGAGTAAAACCAGCAATGTGTGATAGACAGCAAAGGTCTCTGAGTTTTATTTTTCTGGAGAAGAGGAAAACAACACACTACAGGATGAAATCTCAAATCCACGCTGGCCAAAGCAAAGATAAGATGCTGCACACACACCTTGAAAGAGAACAGCACAATATGGGATGCAAACCTGGGCAACAACAGAGAGAAAGAAAGAGAAAAGCTGAGAGAGAAAACCTCGTACCCTGTTATCCCAGCTGTCAGTCCAGGCCCCACAGAAAGGGAGGGCAGAGATCGTCCCATGGCAGCTCCTTCTCTCCTGCCCATCCCTCACCTGGCCCTGCCCAGCAAGAAAGGGCACAGAGCTGCGAGTGGGAAGGATGGGAAAGCAGGGAAGAGCAAGGGGTTTTGCCAGGGGGGTGAGATTTCCATGGAAGGGGCGAGTGCTCCCCAAGCAGTGGCCCATCGATGGACAGCAGCCCGGCAGCAGCTCACCAAAGGGGTCAGTGGTTTTTTGGGTCAGATGGGATAGGAGGAGGGGGATAAAGAGGTACCATTTGCAAACTAAATCCAGCTTTTTTTATTCCCTTTGAGGCACTGGGATGACAAGCACAGGCAGGCCTGTCCCTACATTAGGCCAATATTTACGGCAGAAAGAAAATGAAGTGTCATAAGGAATTACTAATTAGATGCTATCATAACCCTGTGTATAACTGAAGCAGCACTCTGATGTGCTTTGTAAATAATTAGCAAATTAACTTTCACAATGCTCTGCAAGGCAAGTACTATCCCCATCTCCTGCACAGCCCTGATGGAATAAAAAAGATGGTTTGGGCAGATTGTTCCCTTGCCCTGGGCAACTGCAGAGCTGCCCAAACACGGGGAGGGGACATCAGAGAGGAAGGGAGAAAAGGAGGCTCAGGGGGGACCTGACAGGAGGGGACAGCCAGGCTCTGCTCCCAGGAACAGGGAAGGAGGAGAGGGAACGGCCTCAGGCTGGGCAGGGCAGGATCAGGTTGGAAGCACTGTCAGGGGCTGCCCAGGGAGGTTTGGAGTGCCCATCCCTGGAGATGCTCAAGGAATTCCTGGACATGGCACTCAGTGCTCTGGGATGGAGACAAGGTGGGCATCGGGCACAGCTGGGACTCGATGGTCTCAGAGGTGTTTTCCATCCTAAATGATTCTGTGATTCCACGATTCCTCACGTGCTGGAGGCAGGAACTGAGGGGGGAAATGCTCTCCACTCCCAGCAGACCCAAAGGAAACAACTGTGAGCAACTGCTCCTTCCCTGTCCATCCAATCCTACCTTCCACCCGAGCAGGAGGGCTGCCACAAGTGTCCTTGCCCCCTCCTTCTCCCACACAGAGGTTCCTAAGGAGCAGGGACCCGAGCAGCACCACAGCCACCCGCCCACACCCTCCCGGTGTCACTGCCACCTTCCCCCGCCTGCAGGGCTGGCTGGCACATCCAAACCCGAGTCACTCCCTCAGCAGCTCCCTGCCAAGCGGTGGGAGCAGGGAAGTGAGGGGAGGGAGCAGAGGAGGAGGGCAGGAGCACCAAGGCTGCTGTGACTTCGTGCCGGATGCACGCTGAGAAAGAGGCAGACTCGCGTCTATTTTAGATGTGCTGCATAAAAATAAAAGATGCTGGTTGACTGCACATGTTCTCATTTTTAGAAAACAAGCTCCAATTTATTTCTTCTATTACAGCCAGATGGTTTAAAAAAAAAATTAAAAAAACAACAACAAAAAACTAAATCTCCCCTCAATGTCACCTCAATGAAAAGCAGCCCTGACCTGGTTTCAACCTCCCCGGACCAGAGCACGGCACAGGAGCCACACTGTTAACAGCTCTCTCAGGGGCCCTGACCCCACTCACAGCCTGGCCCAAAGCCCTCCACGGGGAGCAGAGATCTGCACCTCAGGTCCTGCCCAGAGGGCCAGCAGCACTGCGTGTCACAGGCTGACTCAGGGCTGTAAACATTACAGCAGGCACACAGGGCTGGCACAACTGGACTGACCACATGTCTCTGCTCTATGTCTCGGTGCCTTCCCTGCTCCTCCTTTCCCATTGACTTGTTCTAAGCTGCCTTGAGGGGTCTTTTTCCCTTTTAAAACTCCCATTAAGTTATTTAATTGAAAGAGCAACACAAGTTTCTGTGAAAGTAAGCGCTGATTTTCAACTTTCCCTATTTATCATTCAAAGCCATGCCACAACATCCCATGTAATTCCATTTCCCTAGATCTGTTTGCCACTGCTGTGCTGCTCAGGAGGAACAAACCTTTCATTTCAAAGCACAGTTTGTGCACATCTGTGGCCTCTGTCAGGCACCCACAGTGGTGCACCCAATATTTCAGTGGGACACAGGGAATCACTGGCAGAGCAGTTGGCATACACCAAGATCTCCACCATGAAGACACTCCTGGCAGAAAGGGAGGTGGGGTCAGGTTCTCAGAGAGGTTGTGCCTGCTCCATCCTTGGGAGGTTTTCAAGCCCTGCCTGCAGAGGAGCCTGGTTTGGTCCCAGAGCTGATCCTGCTTTGGGAGGACCCCACACATCCCTTTCCACCTGACACGGTGACCCCGAGCTCAGGGGAACTGTCCAAACAATTCCCAAACCGCCAGGACCACCCATGCCTGGCAGAGAGGACATAAGGCAGAGATCTCCACACCAAGGGGAGATGAGCACTGCCTTGAAGCCTCCTCACAGTTCATGGAATGGCAGGAGCTGAGAAGCACAACCAGGGAACACCTTTAAACAATTACTCCTCTCCATGGCCAGCAGGGCAAGGAGAGGAGAGCAGAACAAGCACAAAGAAAAGCATGGAGCAGCTGGAGGCATCTTCTCTGAACTGCAGTCAGAAGTCTTTGGCTGTCTTTTGGTACCAGCACATTAAAAAAAAAAAATAAAACAAAAAACCTTGTTCCAAACGACTTTTTGGAGGAAGGCCATGGCTCATTATGGACACAGCAGGCAAAGAATACCTCTGGTTTGTGGTGCTGCAAGCCCTGCCCTGCTCTGTGAGCCCGTTGCTGAATGTCTGCACAGCAGCAACGACCCTGACAGACAGCAGCCACAGCCATGGGCTACACGCTCAGCTCTGCAAGGGCTGCTCCAGGGTCTCACCTGAGCCTGCAGCTTCCAGTGCCACTGCTCTGTGAGCTTGCCTTCTTACTTGTACAAATGTGAGGCTGAAGGCTCAGAGAGCCAGCACTGCTCTCAGTGATCCCTAAGACAGAGTTCATACACAGATTAACTTCTTAAGCAAGCTCAAGGGCAAAGACCTGGTCCCTGTTACTGGCAAAAGCCTTGCATTCTGAAAATCATAATAGTCCCAGAACTGCTGATTACTTTTCCTCATTTGTACTTTTTTTTTTTTTTTTTAAAGTCCTGCCTGTTCCTCCTACTTCTTATGAAGCTTTTCAGTATTTGTCTGCTACTTGAAGGCTAAAGCCTGATTTAGGATTAAACACAACATTTGGGAGTGGACTCCAATGCTGCCTGCTGTCGCTGTTCCAACTCTAAGAAGCTCGGAGAGATATGAGGGCAGATCCTGCTCCGTGTAAATCTGTGTGACCAAAGCTATTTTCCCTTTATTCTGCTCCCCACGCACACAGACGTGATCATACACAGGGATGGGATGGGATGGGTAGTGCTGGAGAGGCATTAAAGTTGTAATAAATAGGCAGGGAGAACAAAAACACGCTGCAGAGAAACAAACCAGCTCGGTTTCACGGGCTGCACTGATTGCCCAAAAGCAGAAGTGTGCTCAAGCACGTCAAGAATGCTGGGCTTGGCCACTTGGAGAAATGGCTTTGATAACTGTGGCCCACTTCCCCCAGTGCAGCCACACTGGGGCAGGGGGGAGGGAACTCCCAAACATAAATAACCAAGTTCTGCATTTTGGGGTTCTGCAGAACCCGCCTGAGCTCCCCCGAGCCGAGGCCAGGCCAGCACACAGGGCGTGAGCATCCACCTCCCCTTCCATTTCAGTAACACACCAAGCCCAGAGCTTCCTGCACCACAGTCCTGGAGAGACCCCTGAGGAAGCAGAATAAGCACAGAAAGGCTCAGGAGGTCTCCTGCAGCTCCCCATCAGGGGATCCCACAGCACGGGTGAGCCAGAGCCTCTCCAGCAGGAGCCTCCTCTTCCTCCCTCTCCCCCCTGGTCCTTACAGCAGGTGGCCCCTGGGACATCAGCTTGCAGGACACACGTGGGGAAGCTCTAAAAGCCACAGCAAAGCAGCACAGCCCCACAGCTGGCAAGGAAAGGTTAAAGCAAGGGTGTCCATCTATTACTGGGCTTTGGAGTGAAGTGTTCTGATGACACTACTGGGACTACAAGAGAGCCAAACAGGCTCCAAGACACCTCCTTCCTCCCCAGACCTCTCCAAAAATGACCACATCAGGGCTGTCACATCCTGCCTACCTCTTCCAGCAACCTGGCTCCCAAAACACAGCTGGCCAAAACACCACAGTTTTATTTTCTGGCCGTTTTGGCTCCCTGAACTTGCTCACTGTGCACTGAGCAAGGCCCCGGTGCTGCTGCAAGGAGGGGACAGGGAACACATGGCCCTGATTAAAAGGCCAGCTCAGGCTCAGAGCCACATCTCCACCACTGGGCAGGGAAGCACAGCAGGGAACTGGGGCTGGAGTAGGTGAATGAGGTGCACAACACACGGGCTACACTCTGGGTCAGTACCTTGGGCTGATCCACAACCACTGGCCCCTGCAGGCGTTTCAAGCTAGAAGTGCTCAAGACTTGCTCTTACAAAATCCACACAAGCACAAAACCATCACAAATGGTATGTCCCTCCCAAAACTGAAGAAAACAAAAAAGGATTAACTTTTATGTTTGCCATGGAAGAAGCACCAGGCTCCAGGGCAGCAGCCCCTCTGGCACGAGTCAGTATTTGATACAACAGAGTGGGAGAGAAGGGAAGAGAAGTGGAAACCTCTCCCATCTTTCTCTTATTTTGCCTTAAATGCACTGTAGTTTATGTCCTCAATAAAACCCTTTGCATATCTTTCCAACTTAAATGTGGATTGGAACCTCGGGATTACTGCCCTGGCAGAATTAACGTATTAGACATAAAAACCATAACATTTCATTATCCATTGTAAACCACATGTGCTTTCCCCCTGGGGAGACTGGAAATATCACCCAATTTCACTATCATTTTGTGATAACTGGCTGCCCTGCCACATGTTCACACACTGGCACGCTCACTTTGAGGATATAGCAGCCCTCTGGTTTCATTCTTCTTTCTTTATGATGCTGACATTTTTTTAAATCGTCTTTTTCTGTTCTGTTTTTGTCTCTGTGAAGGCACCGCACTACAAAACCACTGGGCTGGAAAAAAAAACAAAACAAACTTACCCTGGAACAAAAAAACAGCTCATATTTGTCTAGCTGGAAACATACCCAGCCTGATGTCTGGAGCAAGGGTAGAAGGCAACACAGAGGCAAGAAAACCTCAAACACAACAGGCAAGAAGACTCAGACTCATTTATGGGCACAGTGGGGTCTGTGGTCAGTAGTGAGGCACTGAAGGACAGAATCTCCTCCCTCTGCTGTTTAAACTCCCTGTATTCCTCCCTCTCACTGTTAGGCTGGCTGCGAATTCAAAGATCTGCACAGGCCACAGATTTTGCCCGTCTCTCTGGAAGGTCAGAACCGAGGAGCAGCACAACCCCCCACAGGACCAATGGGCCAGCTGGCAGCAATTTGGAGTGACCACACAGAGGAAGTGTGGGGAGGAGCAGGGGCCAGAGAGGAGCCTTTAGAAGCCTGGGTCACCCTTGTATTGCAGCTTGGAGGCTGCCTCGGGGAATCTTTGTATTTAATCAGTTTTGTATCTTTGCAAAGATTAGTGACCAACTGTGCCGATTTAGCGCTGCCAGTTTCTATAAACATTCCTGGACTTGCTTGCTTGGATACAACATGCAGCTGCTGACACGGTCCCTCACATAAACATTGCACTCTGCATCTCCAAGAAGCCTGAGCATTTTTATTCCCAAGAGACCTCTCGTCCTGCTCTGCCCCAGGACACAGAGGGGAAGGGGAGGTGAGCAGAGCAGGAGGAGGGTGGGCAGGAGCTGCCAACACACACCTTCACCAAATCCACCCCGGCCTTACTCACATGAGGCTGTCGCAGCAGCAAACAGGACCAAAGGGAAACATTGGTGTCCCACGTAGCTCCTGGAATGAAAAAGGAACATTAAAAGGTCGGCTTGAAGCATCTGCATACACAGAGCTGCTGTTCAGCTGCCTGACCCCCTGAAACACACCTCGGCCAAACTCCAGCAGCCAGGCTTTTATCACTGACACCACCTCGACCTGTTAGTGCAGGGGGGGGAAATAATTCAAACCCAAATTGCTTCTCACTGTTTGCTGCGTTTGCCAGAGCCACAAAAGCCAATTAAGGCGGTTTCCCTTCGCTCTGCGGTCGGTCAGCTCCAGACACTGAGGGCTGCAGGCAGCATTTCCTTGTTCCAAAGCATCTCTTTCCACAGGCCTTGGGTTCAGCAAGCTGTACCACTGCTGTTGAGCTGGAGGTTTACAGGAAGCTTGGCTCCCAGTTGAGTGCTCTCAGCAAAATTACTGCTCAGGGTTAGCGTGGATCTCACAGAACAATAACCTGGAAGCACTGGCAGAGGTCTCAGGTAGCAAAACAGAATGTGTTTAAAAAAGAAATCCCTCGAATGCCTGCACAACGAAGGCAGTAAAAGGTCACTTATCCCCAGCAAATATCATCCCCACACGCTGCTCAGAGATTGGAAACATGAGTGCATTGACACTCCCATGCAGCAGAGATTTCCTGTGGCTCTTCTCCCTGACCAGTGCTTCCCATCACCTCAGGACATGGATTTGTGGGAGGCAGAGCTTGCTGACGGCTCCTTATGGAAAATGCCTGTTCTCCCACACCAGGGAAGTGGGAAGAGCAGGGCATGCCATGGCCAACCCACCACAAGACACTGAGCCCTCCGAAGCCCTCGCAGCTCCGAGGGCTGGCGATGATGCAACAGCATCAGACATCTGCCAAAGAAATCAGCCAGCTCCAACATGCCTCGCTCCAAACCTGCACAGCAATTTCCATTCCAGAGCAGGAACCTGTACTGGGGTTTAATACCCTCTCCAATACACCCCTTTCCACAAAGAAAATCTGTGCCCACTGCTCCAGGAACACACGTAATCCTTGCAAGCAGATGTCAGCCCCCAAAGCTGAGAAAATGACTTTGTTCTCGGGGGTCAGAGAATTTAAAATCCAAGGAGTTGGAATGTCCTGATGAGTTTGGTAACTTGAACCTCGGGAGGAAACACCTGCTCTCTGAACAGCCCCCGCTGTTTTATCCACCTGTAATTCCATGGGAACGGCCTTTTGCTCGGTGACAATCCAGCAGCCACGGCCAGAGGGCTGGGAAAGAGAGGAGGGAGCTGCCAGGAGCCAGCAGCCCCGTGCCACAGCACTGCCCCACGCAGCAGCTCTCACACAACATCCACCAAACCCAACACCAGCTCCTCCACCCAAACCCCCTGGAGGGACACCCGTTCACCCCAGCAGGGATCTGGGGTCACAGCCACCTCCCCTCTGCCAGCAAACAGCAAACATTTCCCAGGTTTTTACAGCAGGAAAAGTACAGCTCCGGGATCTCACAGGGAAGAAAAGGCACAGCCAGAAAAAAGGGATTTTCACCAAGAAGTCAACAACAACTGGATGCAGTCATTATCCAAGAGATCTTTCTTGGTGGAATCCCACAGGATGAAGCCCTGGATGGAAGAAGGGCCCATGAAACCTGGTTAATACTCAACGATCACCTCCTCCAAGCAGGAAGACAGGTAAGAACTCCAGGAGACCTCCTGGAAAAACTGAAACACAAAAAGGAGGCTTACAGAGGGTGAAAGCAGAGACAGGCAGGCTGGGATTGTGCCAGCAGCCAGGCTGGACAGGGCTTGGTGCTAGTGTGTGGAAGGTGTCCCTGCCACAGGCTGGAATGGGATGGGATTTAAGGCACAGCTAAACACAGGGTGTCCCACACACCTTGTGGAGCCAGGAGGGCTGGGCACCAGAGGGACTGTGTCTGTAGGGAGCTCAGGATTAGCAACACTTCTGGGAAATTTTATCCTGGGAAGGATATGGAGATCAGCCTGGAAGTCTTAATTCCTGCTGGCCTGAGTCCTAATGATGGGCAGAGTTGTCGCTGTGCCACGATTAAATCTGAGCTGATTCCCGGGGCCAGGGCAGGCACTTCCCCTTCCCAGCACCCCTGGAGGGGTGTGGAGAGCCCCGAGGAGAGGCTGTGCTGTCTCAGCTGGGATCAGGATGCAGCAGCTCCACAGAGCCTCCACCACCACCCTGTGCTCAGCACAGACTGGCTCTGCCAATGGCTGCCACAAGTGCCCAAAAAATCCTCCTCCCAGCCCAAAAAATCCTCCTCCAGCCCCTGTCCCATCACAAATGTCTGCCCCCAAGCAGCTCCCAGGCACATGAGGCACTTCCCTCCCTTGCCTGGCTGGGGCTGAGGAGCACAAGTGATGCACACACGACTCACGAGCAAGTCCCCAGGAGAAGCAGATGCTGGGCTCCCCAAACAGAGAGCAACAAACATCTCTGCCCATCCATGAGTCCCTCTTGGGACAAAACCAGGCTGAGGGCAGCCCACTGCCACCAGCAGTGCCAGGAATCACCCCTGCTGCAGGTGAGGCAGGAGCTGTCCTGTAATTAACCCTGCACCAGAGCCCTCACAGGGAAAGACACCAAGCCCAGATTAGGCAGACAAGCTCAGCTCTGACAGCTCCTAAGCTTAGCTTAAAGCTGTATTTCAATAATATGTGTTTAACACAGCGCTCGGGATGTGCAGAGTTTTTAATGCATCTCTTGAAAGGCGAGCAGAAAAACAAACTGAAAGTGTTGCTAAAAAAAGCCCCGTTTTCCCATGTAAACTAATGGAAGTTCAGCTCGAAGATCTACAAAGAGTTTTTATTTAGTGTAAGAAAAACCTGTGATACCCGACTACCCTCAGGTCAGAGCACTGATGTTTTCTCCCCCCAGGAGCTCCAGCCTTCTCAAGGATCTGTTTTGTCTTATCTACAAAAGCCTTTTCTTCCCTTTTGCTGCTCTGGAAGCTCGCAGGGAAACCCCAGCATCCCCAACAACTGCTGTAAATCCCCAGTTCTCTTCCTGATTTAAGCATGGCTACAAGAGCCCGGTATCATCAGCCAGCACTTATCCTGGAAAACATGTAACTCCAGCTCCACAATCCTATTACATGTGCTCCCAGCATTTGTACAGCAGAGATTTAGCTCTTAGCTCTCCATTGCTTTATCTCTTTCTGGGTTTGCCAGGGCAGAAATCAGCTCAGGCTATAAAGGGGTCATATCCAAATGCTTCTCCTGTCTTTGCTGCAAACCTGGGGAAAAAAGCTCACATAGCTGCTGTGCACCCTCCCAGGAGTGGGGAAGCCCTGTCCTCCCCAAGGATCATGGTGGCTTCAGAGGTCTGACCAGCTGGAGGGCAAAGAGCCCATCGAGAGCAGAGATGGCAAAACACGAAATCAAATCCCAAAGGGATCCCCCCAACTCCCCGTGCCCCTGGGCCTCCCTCTGCCCTACTCTATCTCCCTGCTTTTGTCAGCAAACGGAGCCGTCCCCGTGTCTCAGCAACACACCCACCTCTTGCATAAAAAAATAAAACAAATCAGAACCAAACCACAGGAGCACTGTTCCCACAGGCCTCTGTCCACAGATACGTGTGCAGTTCCTGAATCACCATCTCCTCCATCTAACAGTGACACCCAGTTTTAAGGCTGCTTTCCCATCCACCTGCCAGCTACGTCTTCCCTGTGGTACCTGCCCTGTGCTCTTGCCCAACACCTGTCTCTTACCTCACATCACACCTCCAACACATTCCTGTCAACTCATGGTTTAGTCACCATTAGCAAGTCCAAACCCCAGCTGGCTTTGCCAGGGAGACTCTTCTATCTCCGTGAGAACATCAGCCCAGCCTCCTGGATCCCTGCTCCACAAAGGCTGGGACAGCCCAGGGAGCAGGCAGTGCTCTCCAGAAACGACTCTCAGGGCAGCAGCGGCGCTTCCAGAGGCTTTGGGCTCATCCTGCAGCAGCCCCACTCGAGGAGCACCGACTGGGAAGGACGTGGAGAGGAAAGGAAGGATTAAGACAAATGGCTGTGCAGATCTGTCAGTTAAAATCAAGCTGCCCAAACTCACAGCAACTCAGTTCTGGAGCATTAAAAAGTCATTTAAAAAAATAAAATCACCTTGATACTCGAGGATGCAATTTTCTTTTCTTTCCTGGAAAACACGCCAAGGGAAACAGAGAGGCGGTCACAGGCAGCCCCGCTAAAGCTGCTCACAAGAGTTTCTCCTCTTTTCCTCTCTAAGGCCAATTGTTGCTTTGGCTTCCAAGGGGAACAGCCCACCTCACCTTGGGAGTGACCCCACAAGGAGCCATTCCCAGTAACACTCACGACATGGCCCTACAGGGAAATAAAACCCTACAATATGCCTGGGAGCGACCCCAGCCCTTTCCTCTGGAAAACATCTTCCCCCCACCCTGCAGCACCCTGAACTCCTCTGGCTGTGCTGTTTGGCTCTGCCCCATGGTCAGAGCCTGAGGTGGGGCTGCTGCAGCCCCTCACCCCTGACCCACCACTTCCACCATCCCTTCCTGCTCCTCCTCCTCCTCCCTGTTCCATCTGGCCCTTTCCCAGCAGCCAACAAGCCCAGCCTTTGTCCTCCCCTCCAGGCACCTCTGATCCCCGTGCCCTCTCCCCACCCCGCTCCCCACTGCATTGTGGCATCCAAGCACTGCAAAGTTTAGGGACGTGTAAGAGTTCCCGGAGGGAAAAATTTATAAAATAGCCCTTGAGTGTGTGCTGAGTGGTTTTCTTGCAGACAGAGCTTGCACCTGGCTGCAGACACCACTGACCGTGGACACACTCCTCACCTCACCCGTCACCCAGCTCACTCCACCACCTGCCTTTGCTCACAGAAAGCCTGGGCCGGGGGCTGTGCCTTTGGTTTCTGTTCTGCAGCAGCCCCACAGAAGAAGAAAGCCTTGCAGCAATGTCTCCTGGCTCAGCAGGCTCCCCTGCCCTCACTGCTCTGCCACTGGCTTCCACAGGCACCTCTGGAAGAGCCCCTCTGCCGCAGGTGCGGATCAAACACATCAAAGAGGGAAACCTGCCTCTGCTTTCACTTCGGCTTTGCCTTCACATCAGCCTCTCTGATGTGCTGCTTCCCTCTCATTACTGCTCCTTGTGCCCCCTGGTCCTGCCCACGCCTCTGGCCTTCGATTTCACCCTCAGCTCCATCACCAGGAATATTTCATCAGTGCCTGCCCAGCTCCTCTCCTCCCTCAGAGCCCATCTTTGCACCTGCTCCTCCCCGACGCTTTTCCTGTCCAGGTGATGGCTTTCTTTGTGGCAGGGCTGCGAGACCCGAGCTGCTCCAGGGCTGACACATCCCCTGGGGCAAAGCCCCGCTCTGGGAGCAGCACAGCAGCAGCAGGAAGGTGGCAATCTGCACCAGATCTCTGTTTATACACACACACACACACAAGAACGCTGCTAAGTGCTTTCTGAGAGGGAGGTGGGACCAGAGAGCTCCTCTAACCTACACAATCCTACCATTCTGTCAGTTTCTTGTAAACAAAATAATCCAGGCTGGAGCTGGAAGCGGCTGCTCACTTGACAGCACAGCAGAGAGGTCTCGCAGCTCGTGTCCCCTCTGCTGTGGCATTTCCCTTCTCAAATCCATCACAACTCAGACAGGACGTCAAAGGTCTCTTCCTAGAGCCCTACCTCTGCAAATCCTCCGGTAGGGAAGGAGATAATTGCACCTGCTTAAGGCTCAGGGACGTCACGGCAGTGTAACATGCAATTATTGTAGCACCTGGAAGAATTGGAGAGAGAAAGCAGCAGTGCAAGTCCCCACTGCTCAAAAAAACACTTCATGCTTTTCCCTTTGCCCAGTGCTTTCTGACAGGGAAGGGAGGGCTGATTTGGGGAGGATTTCAATGGAATTAATTTTATTTTTATTTTATTAAACCTGTTCCCAGCCCAAAGGTGCCCATGGCTTCCAGTGGCATTTCCCAGAGGAGGAATTCTGCCCCTGGAAAGTGAGGAGCTCTCAGCTAGCACCACTAAGAGGGAGATGATGCTCAGTTTGACAATGAGGCTGTCAGTGGGCTCTGAAATGTCACTCCCACACCTCGCAGATGCAGTTGGCTCATCCCTCGTTTCACAGCAATGTACTGGAGCTCCTTTTGTAACTGATACAAAATGTTTCACCAGGCTGGAGCTTTCATTTGGAAAAAAAGAGCTCTCCTTCCCATTGAAAGGCATTTTAATTAATCGTCTTGAACATATTTAAACTGTTCCATCCTTTCGAAAGACACTTTTCCAGGAACAAACCATGTCCTTAAGAAAAACCCATATGGCACCAAGCTGAACTTTAAAAGCCCCAAAACACCACAAAAAAACCGAACTGATATTTCAAGAAGGTGCATCTTCCACCTGTCATCATTCTTGTCCCTGACTTTGCCAGACCTTTTATCTGTGAATAACTCTGGAAGGATAACCAGGACAAATGTTTGTATGATGGCAGCTTGACAGTGTAACTTGTTTTGAAACAAGCATGTAAGATAAATCACAACTGGAATGACAGGAAAAAAAAAAACCAAGAGAGACGAGACACCAAAAACCCGTGGGAGAGAGATAACACAAGTTCCATGGAGATCTGGTATCTAATCTTACAGTGAGCCCATCATTTCAGTACCAAAAATAATCCATTAGATGAGCTTTCCTTTTCAGCATCCATTTTCAATCCATACAAAAATTGTCCCAAAAAGCCTTAAGCACCAACCACTGCAATCTTCACGTCCTCTCTATCCCTTCACATTTCTTGCTCCTCTCTGGCCAAATTCAGGTGGAAAAAGAGGAAAGCCCTACAAAGCAGCCCAACTTCACTCCATCCTCCATCCTGGATATATGAAAACGTGGATGTAGAAAGCAAAATTTATCCCCGAGGTAATATTTCACTCAGAAATAAAGCTTCCATTTTCATCCTGTGGCAACTCAACCTCTCCTCCTTGCCAGTCCTGACCCGGAGCTTTGTGGAAACTGGACTGGGCTGTGACATTTTCCAGATCTATACACCCATGTGCTGCTCCTTCAACTTCATCAGCTAGACACACCAGATTTGCCTCCTAGGGCTGGAGCAACACTGTTTGCTCTCTGTTCCATCACACAAAGTTTGAAAGTGAACTCTGTTAGGTGGGTTATTTGTCTTAAAACCAAGGCAATGGTCGCTTCATCACTGGCAATAAAATCAGCTTGTCCTTAGAACTCATCACAGCTCTGTAAACTGCTCTTCTGCTCCCACAGGAGGGTGAATTTTCTTGTTGGAGAAAACTGGCTATGTAAAAATATTCCCAATACATAAAGTCTAAATCAGCCCATGGATTGGTTGCTGGTACTTGGTTGGAGAAAGGAAGACAAGCACACCCCACACCAAATCCTGTGCAGTTGTTCTCCTCCATTACACAAACACTTGGCAGGCTCCCACTGTAAAATTTATGCACTAAAATTAGCTCTCACAATCGCAATCAATTGCAACAATCAAGCATAAGTAATTCCAGGGAAAGGAAAAGGAGAAAAAAAAAAAAAAAAAAAAAAGAGGTGAGCATGGCAAACAGTGCCAGAGCACTGCAGTGGTTCCTCCACGGGTCCATCCTTGTGTGTCCAGCAGAGTTTTCCTGCCTGTTGTGTGCAGGGCTGCAAATACAGCACTTTTTCCCCTCCTGTGTGATGCACTGGCACACACAGCCATGGGACAGCGCCAGAGCACAGCTTTGTGCAGGTTTTTGGTTTTTTTTCCCCTCCTTTAAAACAACAACTGGTGAAACTTGTAATAAATGTTACATTGCTTGGAAGGGAAGGCAGAAAATGTATATAAACTTCTGGCAGCCAAACACACATGGCAGGAATATGCTGGAGAGCACAGGATGCTCCAGAGAACACAAGGAATTACCAGCCCTCCCTGGGTAATTGAGTGTAAATATTACAGCTGATGGTCTCTTCTCTCCCACATACAAATAAATATCTGTGCCCCCACCTTCATGTGGGCTGTGCTCTGTCTCCTTACACCAACAATCTACATAACTTCTGGCCCCTGAGAACCTACATCTTGCATGTCATCACACATTAAAACTCAATTACCTGCCACTGTTTCCATTCCCTTCTGGGCTTTGGGCTGGATTTCTATTTCAAGCAGGTCGCAGCTGTATTACAAAGGAGCAGAGACAGATAAACAAGCAGATGGTGTTAGAGACACATTTTTGTGTTGCAAGGAGTGCAAGAAGCTGGCGTGGTACAGCCTGATCCAACCAGCAAAGCCCTTGGTAGCACAGAAATGTCTCCCTTCCTCAGCTCCCAACAGCAGATGCTCTTCTGACCCACACTTATCCCACCAAAGACAAAACCAAGCATAAATTCATCATTCTCCCTATCACCTAAAAGCTACTTGAAACCCAAGCACGCTGAGAACATTTGGGATTATTTCATATTTTACAAGACAGTATTTGCACTTCCAATGCAACTGCAAATGATAAAAGTTATGCACAAAACGTAGGAGTGAAATCAAGTTATCTAAAATTCCTCATTGTGTGTTTGCACCAAGAGCAAAAAACATTTAGAGAAAGATTTTTAATATACATATATATATATATATGAGCTACCTGGGATAGTTTTAAATATAGCACAAAAATGGAGATGGCTAGAGGAAAGGATCTGGAGGAAAATGAAGCTGGGAATCAGGAATGGAACAACACACCAACACACTGCAGAACACCCTCCAAAAGCGATGGAAAGATCACCTCTGCAGAAAAGCTTTGCCTCAGCGGAAGATGACCACTGAACAATTCCCTGAAAATCTCACAGTGCCATGGAAAAGCAGCGGCATCCCAAACACAGGAATCTTCTTACACTGGAGAGACAGGGAAAAGCAAAACAGCCACACTCCAGAAGAACCTTAAAACCCCGTCACAAAAACAAACAGCAGCAGCGAGCTGTGCAGCCGTGCTCCCAGAAAGGAGAGCCCTCCTGGAGTGCCTGCCCTGCTCCAGGGCCACCAGCAGGAATCCAGCAGGAATTCCAGCCCTGGCACGGCCAGGCTGGCAGCACAGGTGTGCCCAGGCAGGCGGCAGCTCGGGGGACAGGCACACACACGCTCACACACGTGGGTACGCGGGAGGAACGCCCGGGATGCACGGGCAGCTCCCTCTCCTGCACAGAGTCCATCCAGCCCTGGTTACCTCTGTCCCACGCCAGCCCCAGAGACACAGCCGTGGCCTCTGAGTGCCCTGGGAGCCCCCAGAGCCACGTCCTGAGCTCCAGAGAGGCTCTGCCACCCCGGCAGCAGCTATTTTTGGAGATCTCTCTGGTTGCTAGGGCAAACTCCCAGCGATGAGCACCATCCTCCAGGCAGGGTCTTGTGTGCCAGTCAGGAGAGGGGGAAGCAATTGAGAGGAGGGATGACTAAGCAGGGGAACGTGAGAAACCAAACAAAATGCCAGCCTGGGGAGAAAAACACGGCCGTGGCTCCCATCGGGGCTCAGCTGAACTCCTACGTGGAACCAGCCTGGCTGCATGGAGCCAACAGAGCCCTGATGGCCTGGGAGACATTTCCAAAGGCTGTGCAAGGCCTCCTGCTGCCCCCAGGCAGGATGAACTCCATCCCAACACCAGCCCCGAGCCAGAGCATGTGTGCACACAGCTCTCCTGGACTGCTGTTCCTGGTGCTTTACACCAGGGAGTCAGCCAGGCAGACAGAGGGGAAGCACTTGGCCCTCAACTGCACACCAAGTCCCCTGCAAAATTAGGAAATTGCTCCAGATGCTCAAAATCCCACTAATAACTGATGGATCAGGTTTCTAGGAGCTGTAGGCATGGACAGCTTCTCATTTTCAGAATTACTGGAGCCTTGGTTTACACCAGCCTCTTACACATCTGGATAGTCTTACATAGTTTACAAAAGACCATGACAGTTTTCTATTCATTTCTAGCTCTTATTTTGAGCTTTCAGCTCAAAAAACATCTTTAGAAAGTTAACAGGGGAGAGGTGGTAAAGAGAGGACAAAGCAGGGGGGGTATAAACCCTTTTGTTCCCTTTTTTCCACAAACAGTGAAGAAACTCATACAATAATCTCACTTAGGCTTCTAAATAACTCAGTTTTGAAAAATGGGGTTTAAACACCACTGAAACCTAAGACCATAAAGAGAAAAACATATGTGCACATGGACTTAAGAAAGCAAACAGCTTTTCAAAGCAGAACTCCTCTGACACTCCTAAAGAAAGTGTTTTTTATTTAAACCATCACCAGCTGAAGGGCAAGAGAAGGACTCCAGCACATGTCAGCAAGAACTCCCACTCCACACAGGCAAAAACACTGGCACAAAAGTAAACTAATTGCTTTCTAAGCTGCTAAGATGCCATTAAAAACTACTATCTATATATATATATGTCCATGTGATACTTGTACAGGAACACAACCACTCATCACAGTTTAGGGCTTTTTTAAGATAACTTCAGGAGAGAATTCGGCCATAGGACAACACCCTTGTATAGAAAGGGCTCAAGAGGAAGACTTGCTCCAATCCATGTGAAATCCCCCAGAGTCAGGAGACCCAGCCTTATCGACAGAGATCCTTGGAGGGCTCCAGCCCTGCTGATTGTGTGATTCCCTTCTCCACTTGCCATTAGAGGCAATACAGGTTAATAAATGTTGGGGAGGAGCGTGCCTGTAGCGTGACCAGGATGCTCAGAGTGGTCAGAAGTGTCCTGGAGCACCAGGAAGCTCGTGGGGAGGACACAGAGTTCAGTTAGGGAAGGAGGACGGGAGGGACCGGGAGCTCTGGGATGTTTTGGGTGAGATACACACACGGGCTCCCCCCTGAGAAGCCTCTGAGTTTAAAAGGTGCTTTAACCTGCCTCAGATCTATATCAACAGAGATGGCAGAAACAACTGCCTGGAGCAGCCTGGGAAGAGGAGTTCTGCTCTCAGCTTTCACCGTGCAGCTCCGTGCTGGAGGAGAGGGAAGAGGGAAGCAGAGGAACCTCGCTGGACAGGAACAGCCCTGTTTCCTTTGGATTCTGGGTCACCAGGACCGTTCACCCCCCAGCAGCAGCCACTGCCCCGTGCCAGGCAGCACGGGTGGGTGGCACCAGCCTCTCCAAGCTGCACAAGGGACCCGCTGCCACTCTGGGGACACTGCCACTGCCACTCGGGGCGAGGCGAGGCACGGAGGGACAGCGTGGCCAGTGCCAGCCCTGGGGCCCGGCACGTGTGGCACTGAGGAGAAGCCCAGGGCTAAGGGCTGCCCCAGAAGCCCGGCTCACCCCGCTCAGGTGCTGCGTGTGCCTCTGGAAGAGCGCTGGAGTTGAGGGAAAGGTCAGCCCGAGCTGCTGCGCTCCCGCTTCCAGCCCTCCTCCCCGGGCTGCACAGCTTCTAGATTAATCTGGCTCTTTGGGCTCGTGGGCTTTTATTGTGATTCTCATGGCAAAGCCTGGCTTTGCGAGGGCTTTTTGCAGCTCCACTCCTCCCAGCCCGCTCCCTGAAGCGGCTCCTCAAAAGCCAAGGAAGGGAATGTGCTTAGTCTCCTCCTCATCCCCCGCTCCCTGGAACACTTTAATCAGGACCAGCCCTGCTTCGTGGCACTGTGCTCCATGGGTCACACCAGGGGGTCAGCCTGCACCAATCCCCCCTCCCCAAATCCTGACCTCCCGACTTGAGGATGCCAGAGGGCAAGAAATCCTGCTTCTGTGCAACAAGGCATTGTTAAAGGGAAAATTCCTCTTTTTTTTTTTTTTTTTTCCCTACATCCTTTACAAGTCTGGGGGAATTGGGATTGTTCAGCCTGCAGAAGAGAAGGCTTTGGAGTGACCTAACTGCAGCCCTTCAGGACCTGAAGGAGCTGCAGGAAAGATGGAGAGAGACTGTTTAAAAGGGTGACAGGAGAAGGGGAATGGCTTCCCACTGCCAGAGGGCAGGGTTAGATGGGATATTGGGAAGGAATTGTTCCCTGTGAGGGCCCTGCGTGCCCAGAGAAGCTGTGGCTGCCCCTGGACCCCTGAAGTGTCCAAGGCCAGGTTGGATGGGGCTTGGAGCAGCCTGGGACAGTGGAAGTGTCCCTGCCCATGGCAGGGGGTGGCACTGGAGGAGCTTTAAGGCCCCTTCCCACTCAAAGCATTCTGTGATCTGTGTGTTTATTGCCCCACAGCAGAAATCATCCTATGCCCACCAAAACCAGGCAGGAATTTACTGACCCCACTCAGACACTGGTGGGAACTGCTGCAGTGCCATCCTCCAGAGCCCCAGAGTCACACAGCACGGGTGGGCAACGCCATCCATCCTCCTTGCACCTCTTCTTCCCCTCCACAACAGAAGGGTCGGGTTATGCAGCATCTCCAGCACTGCTTCCTGCACAGTCCCAGTGCCACAGGCAGGCACCAGCAGCCCTTACAGGGCCAGACTGTCAGGAGACACCTCTGCCCCACCAAAGCACACGAGCAGGCCCATGGACACGCACCTGAACGGGCACAGGGCAGTGCCAGCCACAGGAAAATCCCAAATCCTCCATGGGAGGGCAAGCCCAGCGCCAGCCCAGGGCTCAGGGCCACACTGGAGAAGCCCCCTCCTTGCAAATGGTCCTTGGAAATATGGTGTGGCCAGGCTCCAGGCATCCAAACCACGAGGTCTGCTTCACACCTGCCGTTTTCTGGGGTTTTTTTTTAGTGGCTTGGTTTTCTTAACTGCTGCTGGGTCCATGTGACAAATTTTAAGCACGTGAGACTTGAATCCTCATGACTAAAGAAGCAGAGAAAAGGGGGGGACGTGTGGTGGGACACACATGATGCCACAACAGACACCCACACATTTAAACTATAAAAATCTAAGAGGAAGGATAGCACAGGAGTTTTGTCCCAGAAGTAGCAAAGCCGTAATTTCTTCTTTCTTGAAAACACCTCAGTCACTGAAGGAAGAAAAAAATAGAAGAGAAGAATGGAGTGACGGTCTGACATGTCATTTGTACTCACCTTGGCAAGATCTCTTGTTTTCCAGAGGTCTAACAGCTCCCAGGTGACCACAGCAGCTCCAGAGGGACGGAGTTTGACAGCGCCGTCTGCAGAGATCCCTGGAAAGCAGAGGGGCCGAGTTTTCCCTCGGGGCAGTCCCACTGACAACAATTTCGGCTTTCGGGGTTCCTGCACTTGGCTTCTGGGTGGCAGAAGGGTGTGGAGAGGAGTCCCCGTGGGACGCAGGAGGATCCTCCTGCGCGGAGAGCAGACGGGTGAGCGGCACTCACGGCTCTGCTCGGCCGGGAAGCACAGCCTGCCACGGGAACTGCAAGGAGCTGCTTCCTTTGAGGCACAGAGCCCACGTCTCACTGAGAGCTGCTCACAGGCAAACATCTGAGCTGCACTCAAGCCTCTCCACTCTGCTCCCCAGAAGAGGCCAGTCCCACCCAGAGGCTGCAGCACGCTTCTGAGCAAAGACATTGGGAATTGTTCCTCCCCCCAGCTAGAGGCAGGTGAAATGAAGGAATGCACCCACCACGGAAGGGTTTGGAGGGAGACTCCCCAAGGGACCAGGAGGCTCAGCAGGCTGTCAGCCCACATCAGCTGCAGAGCCCCTGGGACCAGTCCCAGTCCTGCAGAGCCCGCGGCGAGCAGAGTGACCCAGTAATCCAATTAGGCTGGCTGGAGACACAAACCTGAAGGAAAGAAGGAAGGGGAAAGCAGCAGGGAAAAAACTCTGCCCGAAGCAGAGTGTATCCTCCTTACTGCCCCGACCTGCAGCTCGAGCAGGAGCTCAGCTGGGAGCAGTGCCTGGGAGAGCCCAGCCTGGAGCCCCTGCCCAAAGCTGCACGGAGCCCAGGCATGAGCATCCTGCCCAGGAAAGCCTGGAATGGGGACTCCAGCCTGCTCCAGCTGCTGCCCTGGCTTCTGTCACACAGCATTCAGCCACTGCTGGCTACTCCCAGCAGGGCAGTATCCAGAAACCACGTGGCTGCAATGGGACGTGGGGAGGGACTGCATGATCCTCACGAGTCCCTCCCAGCTCCAGATATTCCATGATCCTGTGGTCATTCCTTCTGAACACAGCTGGGTGGCCGAGGCTGCTCCTGGGAGCCCTCCCTCGGGGTTCTGTTCCCTTCTGTCCATCCCACCAGGTGCCCAACTCCAGAGAATATCCATCCCATGGATGCCTCACATCAAACATAAACATGAACAAGTCCAGGAGAAAGCACCCACTCAGCTTTAAAGGTCAGAGCCCCCAGGAAGAGAAGAGAAGTGCAATTTGGGAAAAACCCCACCATGGCAAAAAGGGGATTTCTGGGTAAAACAAGCGTTTAACTAACTGCCAGTGGTTTCCACATGCCTGAGAAATGAGCATGGCCAAAGTGCTAAAAACATGTTTTAGGAAACTTTCTGGCTGGACTCTGGCTTCTGCTGAGACAGGAGGTCATGACAGACTCAAAACCAGAGAAGGAGACTGCAGCCACCAATGGATTTGCTTGTGGGTGTAAAAGCTCAAAAGCACAAAGCCATCACCTCAGCTCCCATGCTGGAAGCCAGGCAGCATCATCTGGGAGTTGGGAAAACAACAAAATTAAAGAAAAAAGCCTTATAAATGCCACTGCTCTGGAAAACTAGAATTCTTAATAGGAAAATAAACATAAGGCTTGTTGCAGCTGATGATAACTATCAGCATGTCAGGGGTTTCATGGTTTCTCCATTAGTATAACAAAAGCATCTTGCTTGAGCTGCAGGAGTTAAAAATGCAGAACATCCTGACTTCCCAGAGATAATTCTGCAAACAAGGAGTGACAAGGATGCACTTCCACCACTGATTTCTTTCATGAATAACTCTATCAGCACTTTCACTCCGCAGGGAGATCCAGGTGTTTTATCAAGATGGATTTACACTCCAAGATCCAGGTTTGAAAGCATGACAGGCTGAGGAGCTGGGCATCAATCTCTTGCCTGGAAAACTCCCTTCTCCTGAGAATGACCCAAAGGGATCCTTTTCTCTCTATCCTGTGCCACAAATGAAGAGGAGGCACCAGTGAAGCCTCTGCTGGGCTACCAACCCCTGTGTGAGCGTGGCCAGCAGCTGCACAGGCCCAGGGAGCCACCAAATGCTCAGCAAACACAACATTTTTGTAGCCTCTCCACGGACGATTAGCAACAGAGCCCGAAATGTCAGAACCTGACTCTTAATTACCGAAGCCGGCACTTAATGACTCCAATTACAATTTCCACTGATTTCTGAAAATTGGATTCTCCACTAGTCACAGTGTTTAAATGAGTTTGTTACCTCATTCGTGGTAATTATACTCTGACAAACTAATTTAAAATACAGTAGAGATTTCTAAAATACTACTTAAAAATGGTGGGGATTTAAGAACAAAACATTTCTTAAGGCTCCCCCTTTCCACATTTTTTTTTATCACATTCCTTTCAGGGCCCAGGAATGCAGAAGGTTAAAAGATGAGAGATACAAAGGGCAGTATTTCAAAATGCCACCAGAAGGATGTTTTACAAGTAGGAAACAGTTTTGTTTCTGTGATAGAAACTCACTGTCTTATCCCCCTGTATCACAGAAATGGACTTCTCCTTTTACCCTGAATCCCCCAGAAGCTGCTCTTCTCAGGCTCACCATCAGCAGAGCCACAGAGGAGCCCAGCAAGAAGGAGAATCACCAGGAAGGGATAAATCCATGTCTGAGGCACGACTAAGAGCTCTGTCCCTCCCCTGCAGGCTGACACCTAGCACCAAACCTGCCCTGGGTGAGCCTGGCTTCTGCAGGATGCAGCTGCACCCACCTGGGGATGCCTCCCCTGTCCTGGGGAATTGTTTTCACGCTCCTGCTCATAATCAGTAAAATGAGAAAGCACAGGAGAGTCCATTTCAAACAGCTAAGCCACAACAGAAAGAACACAGTAAAATGTGACATTTTAGGGCTTGTATGATACAGAGAGCAGCGATTTCTCCAGAGCCTGCCTTTTCCATGCATTTTTCTCCTGGAAAAAAAGGAAGGAAAAGCCACCAGCATCCCCCAGTCCCTTTGCCAACCTCCAGAGTCAGAGATCCAAAGCTCAGAGCCCGGAGTTGCAGCAGCCTGGCAGGAGCCACGGGAGCTGTCAGGTGCCCACAGGAGCCGTGGCAAAGGCGAGGTGGCAGTGCCAGACAGCACCACCACAGGAGTGAGCCCCAGCACCTGGGCAAAGTCATCCTGATCCCTGCAGGAGCCAGCAAGGACATGGCAAAAGCCACCTGAGGGGAAGGTGCAAACGGGGCTTCAGGTTCTGAGGGATCACAGCTGCCCCAAAGGAGTGCTGACAGCTCTAGAGGGATGCTGGGGTGCCACCCTCCAGCCCCTCACAGGGACACAAAGCCCCCAGCAGCCCAGCAGAGCTGGGCAGGAGCACAGAGCAAACCTGCTGCACGTGTTCGCTGGGCACAGAGTTAATTCAGGAGGCACAGGGACAGAGTAAGTCCCTGGCACAGCTGCTCCTTGCAGAGATACCTTTTCATTCTGCTCGTTTCTGCTTTATTCTCGTTCTTGTCTTTCACACACACCCATTACACAGCAGTGGTTGCAGGATTTTATGTTCACATATGGTTTAAAGAGGTGGCTGTTTAATGTTCCCTATATGTAAATAACTACATGCTGCTCCAGTCCCTGCAGAGCAAGTGAAGGAATGATTAGATTATAAATCTCCAGCACAGAAACATGTCAGGTTGGTTTTTATCTACAAACACATTAGAGCTTACACTGGGTTACATTTGCTATCTTCCCTTTTACCCACAAATTCCCATTGCTTTTAATGAGCATATAAAGCAACCAGCAACTTTTTTTTTTCACCCATTTTTTGGGAAATAAAAAATCCCAAAAAGCAGGAGCCCGGGGAGCAGCCAGGGTCCTGTAGCCATCCCTCTGCCTGAGGCAGGGTTTCAGCACCACAGTGCAAAGCTGAGTCCGGAGTGTCGGCTCCAGGGGTTGTGCTGTGGGTGCCTGGGAACCCCATGGCAGAGTGGGGGGCAGCAGCCCCGTCCCCTGTGCTGGCACTGCTGGGACACCTCCAGGGCTGTGGCCAGTTCTGGGCTTCTCACTCCAGGAGACACCTGGAGGGGCTGGAGCGTGTCCAGGGCAGGGAACGGAGCTGGGAAGGGAATGGAGCCCCAGGAGGGGCTGGGGGAGCTGGGAAGGGGCTCAGCCTGGAGAAAAGGAGGTTTGAGGGGACCTTGTGGCTCTGCACAGCTCCTGACAGGAGGGGACAGCCGGGGGGGAACAGGGACAGGAGGAGAGGGAACGGCCTCAGGCTGGGCCAGGGCAGGCTCAGGGTGGACAGCAGCAGGAATTTCTCCATGGGAAGGGTGCTCAGGGATTGGCTGGGGCTGCCCAGGGATGCTTGGAATGCCCATCCCTGCAGGTGGCACCCAGTGCTTTGGGCCGGTGACAAGGTGGGCGTGGGGCACAGCTCGGACTCCGTGGCCTCAGAGGGCTTTTCCAGCCTCAGTGATTCTGTGATTCCACCTGGGGAAAGGCCCCACGGGATAGCGTGGCAACTCCTGCCCCCCTCCATGCTGGTGCCCCTCAGGAGCAGGAGTCAGTGCACAGGCAGCCAGCTTCACCTCAAACCAACACCAGCCACGGGGCACTCGTGGAATCACAGAATGCAACCGCAGAATGCATCTGAGACCTTTGAGCCCAGGCAGCTCCAGCCCCTGCCTGGGCAGGGACAGCTCCCAGCAGCCCAGGTGGCTCAGCAGTGCAGCACAGCGTGGCAGGAGCCAGGAGGGCAAACACCTGCACTTCAAATGGCTCTGCTTCTCCTGTAGTTGTGGCATAACCCCAGCGCTGCTGCTGGAAACCAAAACACGTTTTTCAGTGCAATTTATCATTTATTTCACATGGCTGACAGTATTCATTTCAAATCAAAGCTCCCAGGCCAAGCACATTAAAACCATTTCTGTTTTTCAGAAGTGAATGCCACGAGGGCCAGGAGCAACATTAACATACCCACTCACATTTCCAGCCTGCCCGGTATCAGAAACCAGCACGGACAGAATCATCTTTTGAACTTTCCATGGTGGAGAAACACTTTAAATAAAGAGGAGATACACAAATCCTTTCTCAGCTGGTCTCCCTTCCTTCAGAGCCACCACAGACCATAGGAAACACCCCTGATACTCCCAGGCTGTGCAAAGCAAGGAAAGCAAGGCAGAAAGCTCTCCCTGGATCTCAGGAAGACAGCCTACAGCCACAGGTAAATAGGAGACCACCATCCCAGGCACCCCCAGGCAGCCCCTGCTGCACCCACAAAGGCACCAAAGTCACTCAAGTGCCACCACAAAGGTGCCAGGGCTCCCCCTGCAAGCACCTGCCTGGGTGGGGGGGTGTAGAAATCCATCCCTGGTGGCAAACAAACGAGCAAAACCAGGGAAAGGCTCAGAAGGCAGAAATGAAGATGCTAATTAATGAAGAAGGCAGGAGGAAAGAAAAAAAGCCCTTGGCCTGTGGAAGCAGGCAGCAGATAGCCTGAAACTGGGTATTAATTCAATTTATACAAATGCAGTCCAAGCTATCAAGTTTGGGCATAGCCTCTCTGTAGTGAGGAGTCATTGCAGTGACTGCAAGAGCTACAGGATCCAAAAACTGCTCCAGACCAACGCTGCAGAACCAGGCTGGAAGGAACCCCAAAGCTGCTCAGGGTTGCCTTTTCCTACCCCACACTGTCCTGCTACAATACCGAGGAATCCTTGCCCAAATCCAGCCCCTGGACCCCATTTCTGCTGACCTAAAGCTATCCTGCAGCAGATGATGGATATTGCCTACCCCAGCAGCCTCTCCTGCCTGGCATTGCTCTGCATATTAATGATCCCTAATGACACCTAAAAGCCTCTGCAAAGTCTCACATATGGATTTTACCACTTAGGCTGAAGCCATAAAGAGCCAACAAGGGCAGAGTGTGTTTAATGACCAAAACCAAGCAAGGAAAGCATTCATTAAGACATCATCTGACTCCTGTGGAAAGGGGCATTAAGATGATTTTTCTCCTGGACCAGTGGTGGGAGGTGAGGAAGATGATGAGTAATATCAGTGTGAAAGGCATCTTTAAAATACGCATTATTTTAGTTGGCAGGGAATAAGTCTGTTCAGTGGAAGCAGGGGAGGGGGGAAAATGGTCAGGGGAGTGAAGGGAGAGAGCTGCCTGCCCATGACATTGTCAGCTTTGGACAGGGATGGAGATTAGTCCTCAGGAATATAAATCACCTTCAGCCAGGGCTCCTGAGTGCTCTGCTTCCCGTGACTGCTGAGGAGGCTCTGTCAGCTGATCCTCACCTCTGAGATCAGGATGATGACTTGGGGGGGTAAGGCTGAAAAGAGGGGTTAATTAAACAAAGAGGCAAATAGGCAAGAGACTTGAGGAATTGATTAGACAATGAAAGTAAATGACTTGGCAAAACAACCCTGGTATCACATCCAACAGATGCAGTGCTGCTCTAGTGATTGATATTCTCACTGGATGTTCCTGCAGCAATGGGGAGTGCTGGGACTTTTATTGGGGTAAATGAAATCACAACCCAGACCCCTCCTTTTCTACTCTGAGCAAGGAGAAAAAGCTGCCAGGGACCTCTTCATCCAGAAATCAAAGCATCACCAAGGACTCAGGAAAACAATCACTTTGCCAAATAAGACTCAGAAGAATATATTCATCAAGCTTCCGTGGCATTTGCCATTTGATTGCTTGGAGGAACAGTGCATCAACATCCACACAGCTGACCAGAACCAGAACTCCAGTGTCCTTCTTCATTTCTGCTCTACAGCTAGACTCTGTATTTTTCACATATTTTCCACACTCCCGTGCAGATCTATTTCTGTTTGTGAAGTCACATGGCCAGGGGAAGGCCCAGAGCCTTGGGAAAAAACACATGTCAAACACAGACCATGCCTATGTTACTCATCCAAAGGTTAATTAACGCTTTTTTGGTAAGGTTTGGGTGAAGAAAAGAGACTTCAGCCTGCTTTCAAGTCTTGAATCGTTGTGTTCATGAGGCCAGGACTACAGCTGGGATAAATTTCCTTCCCACCACCATCAATCCCAGGTCGGAGCGCTGAGACATCCCGGCCGGCGCAGGCTGCCCTGCATTCTTAACCTTCATTAGACATCATTGTTAATCACTGACCCGTTCTCCGGCCGCCCTCGTTGCTAAGCGACCCCTTTTTGCTCCAGATACTTCTTAAAGCTGGTTAAGAAATGGCCAAAAGTCAGCAGAGTGAGGACTGAGACTAATGGGGATGGATCTCGTCTGAAGCGAGGGAGACTCACCCACGCCTCTACCCACGGTGTAAAAACCACTCAGTAATGTCACCCTGGGACCTGTGACAGCCCCTCAGAGCAGCCCTGAGGTTCACACACCTCCCAGGATCCTCATGGGAATGAAATTACCTTTCCTGGCAGGAGGGCAGGGACTTCCAGAGACCAGTGATTAACCAGGCAGAATTCATCAGGTGAGGGTAGAAATTGTCCAGCCCATGTTTCTGCATCCCTGTCACCCCTCAGCCCTCCCTTCTCAGCTCACCCATGGCCTGCCAGCTCCCAGCTGTGCCCAAATTCCTTCTGCTGCTCACCTTCAACAGCCTGGGGCTCTCGTGCCCACCAGGATCCTTTGGATTTGCAGGAAGGGACCTCAGAACTCCAGGACTTTTCTGGCAAACTAAGTAGAGTGCAACATCCACAGTCCTCCCTGGGCCATCTACCCCTGCTTTTCCCTCTCTTTTTCCTTCCTTTGGGAACATTCTCAGCAAGGGCAGCACTTGCTGTGTTGTATAATCTCAGGGCAATCCCCTCCTGCATCACCCTGTCATGCACAGCCACTGTGGTGTGCCGTCATTAGCTACAGAAACACCATTTCTATCCTGTGGAAACCAGAGGCTAAAATGCTGCAGATTCACACAGAAGCAAGACTGAGCAACCACATGAACTGTTAAGGGAGAACTGAAAAAAAATTCAGCATTGGCAAGGAACAGGAAAACACCAAGATTCTGTTTTCTCTGCCTTTTCTTCCTTTAAATACAACCTCGTGGTGTGGGTCCTGGGCACAGCTGGAGTTTCTGGTGTAACCAGTGTCAAATCAGACCTTTGAGAGCAGCTTCCCAAAGCAGCTGAGCACTGCACTAGGAGGCTGTGGCCAGGTGCCAGAGTGGGAACTCCAGTGGCTGAACATGTTCTTGTTTGCATGAACTGTTGTCAGCTCAATTAATTGATGCAAACATGCTTTTTGGGGGGGGTTTGGGTTGGTTTGGTGTTTTTTTTGTCTTTAAACCTTCAAGAAAACTTAATCACAACCTAACATGCCAAAGACTAAGCTGGACAGGGCTTGGAGCAACCTGGGCTAGTGGAAGCTGCTCCTGCCCAAGGCAGCAGGGCAGAACCAGATGATCTTTAAGACCCCTTCCATCCCAAACCAGTGTGTGATGCTCTGATTCCATAAAGCACTGGGGTACACCACCCAGACTGCAAAGGCTTCCAGATTGTGCCTCTCTTTTCCAGTCACGAATCATCTTCTCACCAACGATGAGCCCAGGCTACAGCACAAATGCTTTATGAGTTCCAGGCATGGCTTAAAGCACAATTTTGTGCACAGGGGAAGGAAGATATGGACAGCAGGATGACAGCCAGGGACAACAAACAAACAAAATGCAGAGATGTAAGGATCAAGAGGCTGCTACGAAATTCTTAGCTCAGAAAAGAAATGACTAAGCAGGAAGAAGTCACTCAAAACCAGAGGGCCATGTGAGTAACCTGAGCACTTGTGTCTGGATATTTTTTGATGATAGTGTGTTATAAAGGAATGGAAACCTCAGCCCCGCTCGGCTTTGCTGCTGCTCCCGGGGCCGGGCAGGTTTAGGGTACTCGGTGGGAATAAAACCAAGAGCTGTGCAGCACAAAACTCTGTCACTGCCCTGTCAGTCACTGCAGGCAACACGATCCCATCACCTCCAGCTGACCCGGGGAAGTTCAGCGTTGTTTCACCAAAAAAATCCTGGAGCTGCTGATGGCAATCTGCCCTCCAGACAGGCCTTGCGCAACACCGACCCCGTCCCCAGCCCAGCGGGATTGGGAACCCGGACAAACCCCAGCCCAGGAGGCAGACACAGAACCAGGCTTTGGGGAGGCTGCTGGGATTGCTGTGCTTGCACCAGTGCTGCAGAGGAAGGGCTGGAGACAGCCCAGGGCAGGAAACTCTGCCAAGCCAAACCGCTGGGAGCGGGAGCGCTCGCCGCTCGCTCCCGAGCAAAGCTTCCAGGAAAAGAAAACAAACCTCTTTTGGGTTGAGGAGTGCCTGAGTACAAAAGCCAAGCCTCAGAAGGATGAGTGGGGAGAGCAGGACAGTGCAATGTGACAGCACCCAGACAAACACCAGGGGATGGACGGCAGAAAGTCCTTTTGTCTCAGGGATGCCTGCGGGACAGAAGGGGCAGCGCTGGCACAGCCACTCCTCTGCTGAATCCCTTCTGCTGAACAGGCCTCCCGTTCCCAAAGAGCCATTAATCCACCACCCTTCAGCTCTAAAATTCACACAAATGCTTTTATTCATAATTAATTAAGGTCTGCAAATGTGGAAATTAAATTACCATTTACAGTGCAGAAGGAGATAGCACAGGAAAAGCTGGATGGCAGCGACAGCTCTGCACAGATCAGGGGGACATGGGGGATGGGGGCTCTCTGGCAGGCACGCTGAGGAACCACACAGTGAAACCTGTGTTAGCTCAAAATACAGATTCCAGCATCTTTAAAAGGCTGCTCAGGCCCAGTTGCAAGAGACCTTTATGTCTTAGGTTCCAAATTAACCCCAAAACTCAGGTGCCCCTCAGCTCAGCTGTCAATAATGGACTTGGCATTAGGAGCACATTTTCAGGACAGTGAAAACCCCAGCGTTCCTTTTGTCACTGGGCTCCTCTGCTGGCAAACAAGCTGTCGGCAGAACAAAGGAGCCGCTCCGTGTATGCAACCTCACCTTTCCACTCGGATCAGGCTGCCAGGGAAGAGAGAACACACAGGAAAACAGATGGGCCCACACTGAACAGGAGGCAGAACTCACTCGAGGGGCCGGGGAGGGAACGGGATGAGCAAACTGCAGCTCAACACCACCCCTGAGCTCAGCCGTGCCACCACGGCAGGGGCCTGCTGTCACCACCCACAGCCACCAAGGTTTGCTCCCTAATTCACAAGACAAAGACTGTGGAAAGGAATTTTGCTTCTCCTTTCAGTGGAATTGGTGGTGGGAGTGATTCCGTGGTAGTTTCAAAGGCAACTCCTCCCCATCCCTGATAGCCCAGGGATGCACTCAGTAGCAGAATCCAACACAAGAGCTGGGATCTTTTCCCCTCATAGCCAGCTCCTGGTTTGCCCAGTTGCCAAGGGATTTTTAGGGTGAGGAGATGGTGAGAAGATGGTCTGTACACAGTTACTCAAAGGGACCAGGAAACAGACGTGTCCCACACGTCCCCATGCGCAGCAGGGCGGGCAGATTGCAGGAAGGGTAATGGCCATGTTGAAATTCAGCAAAGAAAGAAAGGCTCACGTACGTGACCTTTCTGGTTCTGAGCAGCCAAAGATAATGATGCACCAAGTACAGGGAAGTTGCAGGGTAAGATTGCCCCCAAAAATCCTTATAGAGAAGTCAGTGAGGGCTGAGTGGGTGCCTGTGCCAAGTTTTCCTCACAGAAGAAACGGGGAGGCTCCTCGTAGCACCCCACAGGAGCCTCTCGGGATCAGTCCTCGCTTGGCAAGGCAAACCCACCATGCCAAGGAACAGCACAGGCATGTTTGGCGCTGGAAAAGCAGGCTCTGGAGAGATTGAGAATGTGGATAGCAGGAACAAGAAGAACTGCTCCGTCTGGTCCCTCCTCCTCCTCGCGCGCCCGTGGCCACGAACCCGCTGTCTGTGCGACTCCAGCCACCTGGTGAGTCCCTGCTGCCGCTGACACACCAGGGATCGGGATTCCGTCCGGGATCCACGTCTCCCAGGCCTGTGTGATTCATGCCTTCAGCATGAATGGGTTCCTGAGGGGTGGCTGCCCCACGAGCACAGTCAGAGGCGAGCACTTCAGAGTGTCTGCACTCACACCGCTCAGAGACACAACAGAGCGCCCCAAGAAATGCAGCTCCCGTGGAACAGGCAGGGAAAACCCAGGGCTTGTTCCCTGCAGTATATCCAGCAGACAGAATGCTCACACAGCTCCATCCTCCCTCCCAGCTCAGGCTATTCCAGCCCCACAGAGGCCAAGGCTTTACAAGTCAACCCAAGTCCTGCATTTCCACACCACGAGTGCAAGAGTTCAGCAGATGCCCCAAGTGCAGTTGGTATTTCAGTGCCATACCCAGGGGAGACCATCTCTGTGTCTCTGCACCTCCAGCAAGCTCACTGATCACAGTGGAGCTGAACAAAACTCTCGCATTTCAGTCAGAATCAACGACAATTTTAAAGATCCAGCTCAAATTGAGCCCAGGGGAGGGCAAGAAAGCTGGTAGAGGGTCCAGAGGGTTAAGTCTGAGGAGGAGAGGCTGAGGGAGCTGGAAAGGGGATTAGCCTGGAGAAAAGGAGGTTTGAGGGGACCTTGTGGCTCTGCACAGCTCCTGACAGGAAGGGACAGCTGGGTGGGAACAGGGACAGGACAAGAGGGAATGACTTCAGGGCAGGCTCAGGCTGGACATCAGAATTTCCCCATGGAAAGGGTGCTCAGTCCTTGGATCCACCCAGGGAGGTTTGGAGTGCCCATCCCTGGAGGTGTCCAAGGAATTCCTGGAGGTGGCACTCAGCGCTCAGGGCTGGTGACAAGGTGGGGATTGGATGATGGTGGAGGTCCCTCCCAACATGCATGATTCCATGATTGAGTGATGCCAGCAGCAAGGCAGTCCAAAGGAACGAGAGGTGGGTGAGAAGTGAGCTGAGGTGCACCTCACGACTCTCACTGCACAGAACCATCCCCCCACACTGAGGGCAGCCAAAGGCCCCTCCAAAGTCAGCTCTGCAATGATTTGCAGGAAAACCTCTTCCTGAACACCTCAAGAGTTACAGCCACGTCCCAGGCACCCAGGAGAACAACATTTCCACAGAGGAGATGCTTCCACGCTCTTTTGCAAAGCACTGTTTTGTCAAGCCTGGCTTAGATCAGACCCCACTCCTGCAGAACACCTGCTCACCTCCCGTTCCCATGCCACAAACCTAATGGGGCTGCAGCCTCCCAACGCTGCCACACCACCCCTGGCACCCCGCACGCCTTTGGGAAGTGTGAGCAGGGAGCACCATGCCCAACTCCTGGATTCTGTGTGCACATTTGCTGTCCCACTTAATACCAGATAGTCCCAAGCACGTGGGCTCAGAGCCCCCCGAGCTCCCTGCAGGGGCTGAAGGCTGCCATCCTCATTCCTGCCCCCAGCACTGGGTCAGGCTCTCCACAAGGAAAAGCCACCGGTGTTCTGCCAGCCCAAATCCCAGACACTCCCCAGCAGCACCAATGCAAAGCCTGGAGCACGGCGGGCAGGAAAACAGCAATTTCCTCATCAGAACAGCCTCCATTCACAGCGGGGCCCAAACCAGCAGAAACACCTCCTGCAAACCCCCCCCACCGAAGTGAGAGCGCCTCACACATCATAAATACCACTCCTGAGCTGGGCATCAAGGGCTTTGCTTCCTAATGAGCCTTTTCAAACCAGAGCACACAATGACCACAAAACAATTACAAAGAATAATATTGGGAAATGCCCATTAGGAAGAGTACATGAAAAAAGCTTCAAAAGAGGAAAAAAAAAACTTTGACAAGGACACTCCTCTTTTTTACCCAGCTACAGACAGTACTAATTTAAAGGAAAACATTTGGCTGAAAAACATAGAATCATAGAACAGAATTTGCTTTAATTATGTAACTGACTTCCCACACAAACAAATCCAAACTATGGAAAACACTTTTAAAATGGCACGAGTTGAGCCAAAGAGGAGAATATGCCACAGTAATTAATGTTTCTTTGCAATCTCTACAAGGTAGTCACCATTTGGTTTTGCCCAGGGGAAATAAACACTGCTGCAAAGTGAAATAAAACACTGCTCCAGAGTAAAATCTGTCTCTGCCTCGTCCTGATTTCTCCCTGGAAAAATCCACACGTGCACACGAGCTGAGAGAAGGGACTGACTATCTTCAAGTACACAAACTTCTTATTTCAGCTCCATTTCTACCCAGCTGAAGCATCCCGAGCTGCCTGTGGTTATCAGCATAAACATCAAAGGTGCCCCAGTCACAGCCATGCCAGGCTGAATTGCTAACCCAGCGATGATCACCAGGATCCCAGGGAATTGCACACACAGGAAAAAAGGAAAATGAGATAGATATACAGATAGTTAAGAAGAAAGAGCACCAGGCAATTAAAAAGAAAAGAAGAATATAAAATTCCTTCACATCAGAGGCAAAATCATCATCCAGGCTATTGCACTCCATTAATTTTTTAGCAGTGCTACCCATTCAAGGCAAATATCAGACGGAGAATTTATACTTCAAGTCTTTTGAAGCAAATCTTCTTCCAGAAAAAGGAGAAGCGACCTGACAGCAATCTCCATTGGCAGTGAGGAAAAAAGGGATTCCCTCTCACACGCAGCAAAGTCAGCAGCAAAACTGCCCCATTACTGCAGGCTGGTTTCAGCAGTACACCTGATTTGAAAGGGGCTCACAAGCCAAGGCTTAAAACAAGCCACTAAAGTCAAATACTTTTGCAGTGAAGGGCTCAGAGGCAGTGGGGTTTTTGGGAGCTTTGACATATTTATTTATGTTTTTCCTCCCCAGTTTGTGACACTGTCATAGCAAAAGCTCGATCTAAAGCCCAAAGGGGAAAACACCAGTTTATTATATTTTTATATACTGCTGAAATGGCAGGAGGAGAGTTTTGGACCCTCCCTCAGGCAGCAACCCCAGAGCCAGGCTGCTTTCCCAGGGAAGAAGCCAAAAGCTTCTCCTGTCAGTGGGATGCTCACACAAGCCCTCCTTGCTCTAATTAGAGGTTAGTCCTGATCTCCCTGCCTGTGGAGGAGGAATTTAACAGTGAGGACAACAGCTTTCTCTGTAGCCCAGCAAAGGTTTGACTTGAAATTCCCCCAGCTTCCAAACCACTTCCAGTGGGACTTCCCACAGCCAAGAAAGGGAGAGCAACAGCAATTCTGCAGAGTCACAAAAGGCACAAAGCAGAGCAACAAGCTCCCACCAAAGACTTGTTCTGCTATTTCAGCAGGAAAGAAAAAGAGAAAAAAAAAAAAAAAGCAGTCTTCTGCTTAAAATATATTTTGGATGTTACATAAGGAATGTTTAAAAAACTAAAACCCTTTTAATTGTTTGTTAAAAGGAAACATCCTGAAGGAAGGCCCAGGAAGAAATAAAAATAAACTCCTGCCACAGTTGCACAGCACTGACTCAAGACCCCTCTGCTGAATGCACACAAGGAGTCTCGAGGCACTTCCGAGTGTTCAACTCCTCTGCTCTTAACACTGGATCAAATAAATAAATCAAATTGAATACTGTATGCACGAGTAACTCCTGACTTGAAATATTTATGCAGGACTGTTCTCATGGCCCCTGATGTGGGGTCATCCACAGTGCCAAGCCAGGCAGATCCAGCGGTGAGGATGAGCATCAGGAATGTTCTTTGCCACCTGGGATCACTTGGAGCTGCTGCTGCCTCTCAGCTAGCAGGGGGAAAAGGAGGATCCATCCCCACAGTCACAGGATGAGCACAGCCAAACAGCCAGCCAGGAGGGATGGGGGTCCTGGGGGGCATCGGGAACAGCATTCCCAGGAGGCCAGGGAGGGATCCTGCCTCTGCTCAGCCCAGGATGGGCCACGTCCCCAGGCAGTGCCCAGAGAGGTGTGGAGTGTCCCTCCCTGGGGATATCCCACACCCCTCTGGACACGCTCCTGTGCCCTGAGCTCTGGGATGGCGCTGCTGGAGCAGGGAGGTGGCACCAGTGACCCACGGTGGTCCCTTCCAGCCTGACCCAATCCTGGATTCTGTGATTTTGGGAAGGGGTCGGTCTGACTGCAGGTTTGCAAGAGAAGTCTGCTCCCAAATGTTATCCTGCACTGAAGCATCCACACAAGTTGGATCAGCACAATTAAAACGAGCCAGAACAATCCTATTACAGCTAGGCTGGCCAGTTTCTAACAGAGACAAGCTTAAGTACATACTTAATTAGCTGTTTTAAGGAAGCTCAGCAGTCTCTTTCTAGGACCAGCTCTCCAGAACTCAAGGGATCACCAGCAGCAATTTTGAAAGACGAGGACAAAAATCCAAACCCATTTCCCTCTGTAGCAGAAGCCCCATGGAGACCACGGGCACAGGGACACCCTGCTCCCCTCGCCAGCCCTGGGGCTGTGCAAACCCACATCACAGGGCTGCCCTGAGGCCCCTGTGCCCTGGCTGGGGCTGAGTGCCACACCTGGAGCAGCAGCCACGCTCCAGGGACCAGGAGAAGTCCCAGTGCATGCAGCTGACTCTTTATTCCCATTATCCAGCGAGACAGGGAGCTCACAGCCCCTGGCAGGGTCACTGCAGCTGAACCACGGGGCACAGCATCCTGTGATACTCACAGCCTCCTGGTTAGACTTGGATTTATTTTCTTTATCAGTGTTTTCTTTGCAAGGCAGGCACTATTGTACATGAAATGCTTAAGCACGCTGGCCTTCGGGTCACGGGCTGGCCACCACTTCAGCACAAATAAATAGTGAGGGGTATGCTGGGTTATATTCACCTCAAATAAAAATACAAAAAAACACAGCTGAAGATACTACTTGAACCAAAATAGCAGCATGTTTACTTTAGGCCTCTGGAGTGGGAGCAGGTATTGCAAGCCAAGTACAAAGAGGGCAGAGTAAGTGGCAGCAGCACTCTGATAACGAGCAAGGGAGATGAAAACAGACTCAACCAGCAGAACAAACCTTTAACAGATCTGAAAGGAGAAACCCAAGGTCTGACAATCACTTTGACATCACTGTGATTTCAGCTATATGGATGGAGAGATCACTATCTGTGTTTAAATTCCCTGAAACACTATTTCTGCAAGTTACATCTTATTCTGTAAAAAGCAGTTACACAAAACAACTCTACTCTGGCACGGTTACAGGCCCTGAATTTTAGAACATTCTAAAGTTAAATGAGAATGGGAAATTTTAATCTCAGCTAGGAGAGATAGTATTTCATACAGAGACAACATTGGCACAGGTTAGCAAAAGACAAATTGATTGAATCTCTTTCAAAAGCTTAGAAGGGTAGAAATTATCTTTTTGCACTGAGCTTACAGACATAATTTTAAAGGCAAACATCCCTGGAGGAGTGACAGTGCCATAGCCAGGTGGAAAGACGAGATTTAGGGCTGGATTGAGTTTTGTTGGCAAGCTGGAGCAGCTCCATCGATATCAGCTGTCCTGCACACCCAGGAGGTGTTTCCAGGCACCACAGAGTGGCCTCAGCTCTGAGCTGGCTTTAGCAAGGAACAGCGTGGCCACCGAGGCACCACAGCCCCTGGACTCCTCCCAGCTTCCATCCCAATCCCTCACCAATCAAAGCAGCAACAATGACCTCAAAACATGCAATGGCACGTGCAAGAGAGACGCTCCACTAGATCTGGAGACAGATCAGAGCCCAGCACTTCCCAGTGCCTGCAGAAAGACACAAACCCCTGATGCCTCAAAAATGAGGCCATTCCAGAGCATTTGGCTGTCTGCTCTTGGAGAAAGAGAAGCTTACCAGTTCTCTTCAACGGGTAGCTAAAAATTAGGAAGGAAGGGAAGCAGAAAACAACACACACAGATAATTGCCTCTCCTTTCCTGTATTTCTGTCATCTTCCCATTCTGCAATGCTACAGAGCAACAGGAAAGGCCAAAGCACCCTGCACACAAAAGAAGAAAAGCTGGTCTTGCACAGGGACAAAGAAGGAGCTGCAGTGCCTGCCCCTGAAGTGCAAACAGGTTCAGACACTTTCTCTTAGGAGATAAAGTCTTTCACACACAGTTCCTCCCACAACCTCCAGCATTAAACTGCTGGGGAAGGAAGGAAGGATGTGCTGAGAGAATATTGTACATTTGCATCAGGCCCTTTGATGGGGTGAACAGCTCTGTGTCCCCTGTATTAAAGGGGTGATTAAGTGCACAGACATGCTGGAAATTCATTTTTTAAAAGTGGAGGGTTTGGGGTTTGATTTTGTTTTTTGACACAGAATCCTTCCCTTGGGACAACTTGTTCTTTCTATCCACTGAGGGGAAATCCAGAATTGCCAGCCCAAGCTGAGTGAAGACACTTCTAACCCCTTGACTCCCCAAGTGCCTCTGGATTTTCGTAATCACTTATCACAGAAACTCCTGAGCTGGAAGGGCCACACAAGGATCATTCAGTCCCAACCCCTGTCCCTGCCCAGACACCCCAACAACCCCACCTTGTCCCTGAGAGCATTGTCCAAATGCTCCTGGAGCTCTGTGGGGCCGTGCCCATGCCCTGGGGAGCCTGGGCAGTGCCCAGCAGCCTCTGGGGGAAAAAGCTTTCCTGATCTCCAACCTAAACCCCTCCAGACATAGCTGCACCCTTCCCTGGGGTAATGGTGACGGTGATTAAATGATCCCTTCTCACAAAGCCCAGTGCAGACCCAGAACCAGAACAGGTCAAGCACAGGCTTTTCCATTTTTGGCACAGCTCTCTCCAGAGGACGCAGTTTCACCACTGAAGTACAAACTGACAGCTGAGAGCAAGAAAATAATTCAGTGGCATGGAGAGAGACAGCTCAGCAGATCAGCACACCAACACTGCTGCTGGGAAAGCGCTCTGCAGAGCCCAGGCAGGGCAACACCCCTGGGTAACTCTCAGAAATGCTTCATGACTCTCACTGCTTCCTTGGAAAACTTCCAGAAGTACAAAAAATACAGGAATTCCCAGCTTCAGCTTGGGAGAAGGGTCACATTCTTTTTAGGACAGCTTAGAGAGACCGGTGTCCACCGCAGACATTATGTTGAACCATCACCAGTGCCACTGTTTTCCCCTCATTCCAACCCAGGTTTCCCCTGCACAAAAGGGTCACAGAGCACACACACATCTTCCCAAGGTCCCCACTCAGAAGTGGGTGCTGACAAAGCCCCTCACATGAAGGGGGACACAGAAACCCAGCAGGAGGCTTCCCTAAAAGATTATTGGTGGCCCAAGGGGATAAACAGGTCCCTGTCTGCCTGTGCTGCTGCAGATGAGCCACGAGGCAAGAAATCCACACATTCCTTCTGTCAACAAGGATTTGGGATGATCTGAGCGAGGATCCCCAGCCCAAGCTGCTCACATTATCCCGAGGCTCACTCCCTCCACGCATGAGAACAGGGAATAAATGACCTCCCTGTGCAGGAGGCTCAGCTGTTCACTGATTCCAGAGAGCTGGAGCATCTGCAGCAGGCAGATCTCCCGAGGCACTTCACGTCCTGCCAGTCCCAATTCCCCACAGCATGATTCCCACTAGGGTGCCCCTGCCTCCTCCACAGGATTTGGATCCTACAGGCTCTCAGCAGAGCTCCAATCCTTCTGGGAAAACATTTTTTCCTCTTTCTTGTCCATCCACACCCCTTTGGTTTTGCCCCCCAGCCAGGATGAAGCAAACAGGTCAGGCAAGAGCCAGGCTCAAGGATGTCCTTCCACGCTTCCAGCACAAGGAACGACCTGAAGCATAATTTCTCTTCAAAAAAAATTTGGGTTCTCTGCAGAAAAACTATGGATTTGCTCCTACAGCTACACCAAGCTAAGAGTTTGGTTTCAAGCACAGGGTTCAGTCCCCTTTGCTGCTGTCTCTCCTGCTCCCACTGCAGGGCAAAAGGAGGCAATGGAGAAAGCACTGACAAAAAAAAAAAAAAAAAAAAAAAAGAACTTGTAACATGCTCCATTGGAATGGAATGGTCCAAGGCAGCAAGAAGGTACCAGAGCAAGCCCTGGTTTCATGTCTGAGCTCTGCAGGGACACAGGGCCAGCTCAAGAAACCAAACTGGAGGGGCCAGGGCCAGAAGCAGCCACAGAAGCTCAGCCAGGAGGCAGCAAGTGTCCAAGGAAGTGGGCAAACTCACCTGGCCAGAGTTCCAGGTGAGAACTGGGGCACACGGGAGAAGCCCCCAGCAGCCACATCCACTGCCCCCGGAGCTCCTGGGGACTGGAACAGCAGTTTAGTTCTGTGAAACAGTCAGGAACACCAGAGAGCCCTGCGGGGCCGATGGGGGCAGATAAAGCCTACCTGGAGAGGGGCTAAGGCAAGGAGATGACTCCCTGCCACAAAAATGCAGACAGCTTATCTGTCAGACCCCGGGGGGTCCCTCTGAGGGATGTTTTCCCTTCTTTTTCCGGGAAGAGAAAGGAGAGGGGAGTGTCTTTTGGCACTCTTAGTTAAAAATACAGAGCAGACTTTCTCCCTGCTGGCCAGACCTACAAGCACTCCTTCCTTGACTCCCCCCTCCAGGTGCCTCCTCGCTGTCCCCCTGCCTCTCTCACCCCTGCACAAGGCCAGAGGAAGGACATGGGTGAAGATTCCAGCCTCAGAGGGGAGAAAAGGCAAGGAAAAGGGATGGCCCGTGGGATCTGTCAGTTAAGTCAAGCGTTTGAATTCACAACTGCAAGCAAGCACTACACAGGTACACTTTTACCTGGCTTGACTCAGGGGTGCCCATACTCACAGGATTTTTTTACAGGGTCTGCTGTCTTACAAACAGAGCCCAGCTCTGCTTCTGAGAGCTTTGGGGACACTTCTCTCCCTCTCTGTGGAAGAGCTGTTTAATGTCTCTGCTGGTGACAAGGACAGTGGGGCTGATGGCACTGAGCTCGGTGGTGGTGGCACACACCAGAGGGAAGGGATGGCACATCCAGAGGGGCCTGGGTGGGCTGCAGAGGTGGCCCTGGGACAACCTGGGCATGTTCAATAAAGCCAAGGGCTGCACCTGGGTCGGGGCAGTGCCAAGGACAAACACAGGCTGGGAGAGAATGAACTTCCCAGTGCCAGAGGGCAGGGAGGGATGGGATACTGGGGAGGAATCCTTCCCTGTGGCTGTGGCTGCCCCTGGGTCCCTGGCAGTGCCCAAGGCCAGGCTGCAGGGACTGCGGGAGCTTTTACGCTGCACTGCATTCACCCTTCACCTCAGCACACACACATAAAAAAACAATAAATAAATAAACCAAAGCAACCCCAGCCCAGCCACAGCGTGGGTGTGGCCACCAGCTGGGCTGCTGGTCAACACCATCCAAGCCTTTTCTTGAGCCATCACAAGCCTCACACAACACACACCTGACAGACACGATGCCATCTGCCCATTTTCATATTCCCCAGAGAGAAACTCATGCAGTCCTCTCAAAACCTGATGCACATGGTTAAAAACCAAGAGAGAGGCTCCCTCTGGGAAAACCAAAAAAACCTTGCTAAATAGGCTGCAAAATCCCCCCCAACACACATTCCTGGAAGCTGGGGGAGCATTTTGGAGAAGTGTCAGTAGCACCTGCCCAGGTCTGTCCTCATGCCTAGGACAGAAGGATCTGGCACTATTTAGTCCCTTCATATTACAAATACAGAAATACAGATGTATTTCAGAGTGGAAGAAAATTCAGAATGCCTTCACGGGAAGGGGGAGCTGCACAAAGAGCTCCAGGTTCACCCAGGTTGAGCTCACCCCAAATCCTGCCCCAGCAGGTACCTCCAAACACCTACGAGTGGCCAAAGGAAAAATGTCCTTTTATTCCCCCAATCTTCTGAAGCCTTCCTGTGATGCAAACCAGAACATGGCCCTGAAATCACGTGCTGCCAACAAATAATTTCCACATGTAGAAGAGAAGTAGGAATTTCACACCAATTCCAAGTTGAAAGCTAAACAGCTTTAATTTGGGACACAAGGACAAAAACGTGCATTGCCAACAAGTAATTGCCCAAGGCAAAACAGGGCCCTCAGCCTCTCCCACACAACCCTTTTTGAGAGGACAGAGGCACATCAGGAGGGTTCCAGTGCAATAATTACAATTAATCCATTACTGAATCTCCTAATCACTCCCGGGCAAACACTGTTCTCAGACATTTGTAAAGCACAGAATCCTCCAGGTTGGAAAAGCCCTCCCAGGCCATGGAGTCTGACCTGTGTCTGATCCCCACCTTGTCACAGCCCTGATGCCACATCCAGGCCTTCCTACCTTCCTGGACATCCATTCCAACCTCTGATCGTTCTGTGAAGAAATCCTGCAGATGCCCAACCTGAACCTCCATAAATGACACATTCCTTCTCAAACCATCCTACTCAGGAAAATTTCACCGAGAAAAGAAATTGGATAACACCCAGGTAACACCAGTGGCTTCACTGAAATCTCCAGGAAAAGCAGATTCTCAGCCAAGGCCCAGAAGCTCCCCCACATTGTGGGGGTCCCACCCTCCCATCCAGCTCCTTGAGATCATGGTCCATGAGCTGCTCCAGCAACTGGACATGCAGAACCCCCAGCAAGCCCCTCTTACTCAGTATATTCCACCTAACACACACAGAGAGCAGACTGAAACAGGCAGGGAATGACTTTAACCACCCCATGGGACACAATAACTCTGTGTTACCAACACAGTCTGAGAGCAGACAAGGGTAAGAACAGAAATTCTGGCAGTTTTTGTGACACTTCAGTTCTGTGTCTCACGTGGCACGTTTAGGAAAGACCTCAAACTCATTTTTTTCTTTGCTTTATTACCAGAGGAAAAGAAAATATTCCAGCATGGGAGCCCTGAAGCTAAAATGAAACTCCTGTAATTTGGGTTCAGCAGAAGTTGGTACAATTCAGATCCCAGCCACAATGAGAGGTCTCCAGCATTATCAACTGTCAACAATTACTGCTGGCCAGCACACAAACCAGCTTTGTTCTCCACTGGAAGCCACAAATGCAAGCAGCAGTAATTGCTACCAAAGGCAAAACACACAAAAACCCCGGCCAGGCCACGCAAAATAACTCTCCAAAGAGGAATACAGGAATGGACACACAGCTCTTGCCACCTCCACTCACAGCTTTAAAAAGCCAAGAGGAAAATCCAATAGTGTATACCCAGCAAAGCAGGGGGCTAGCGAGGAAGAAGGATCCTAAAAAGACACTTGTTAACGATCAGGAGTTGAATGCACGTTTAATGGAACATCCTGTTCATTAGTGATGGAATTGCATTAGTCCTTGAAGGGAAAGCGACACACGGAAGAGACAAAACGCAATCAGTTTCTCCTGGAACTGCACACACTGCCAAGTGAGCCTCAGCAAGCTCATCCCAACCCGTATTAAACCCCAAATCAATTAATACTAATTGCTCACCTTATTTTCACAGAGGGATCGCCGCACTCCAGCGAGCCTCAATAAAAAAGCGAAGTCAAAAGGCGATTTGTTCAAAAGCAACTCACTCGCCTGGCGCTTTTATCTTCGTTTAGCTGTGCGTTTCATTAGGCTGGCAGGTGATTCTGCCAGCTCCAGTGCCCTGCCTCACAGCCACCCCTGGGCAAAGGGGCAGCACCAGCCCGTCCTGCTGCTAGAACTCACAGAATAAACAAAGTTGTACGAGTCACGGGAGAAATCCCAAAGATCCCAAAAAAACCCTTCACTGCCAGATCTGCCAAGGTGTCAGTGTGCCTCTGCCAGGACACGGGCATGGCCAAGCCAGGAAATGTGTTTTAGTAGAAACAAGCCAGGGTTTATGTTCACAGAACCCTGGGATGGCTGGGATCTCTGAGATCACCCAGCCAACCTCTCTGCCAAGGCAGGGTCATCTGGAGCAGGAATTTGGGATTTTGGGGATGTCTCCAGGTCTCCAGGCCCTCCCTGGGCAGCTGTTCCAGGGCTCTGCCCCCTCCATGGACAGAAGTTCTCCCTCAGGTTGAGGTGGAACTTCGTTGTGTGTCAGTTCATGGGCATTACAAACACCAAACCCTCCGGATCAAAACCCACTGCCACCCCCAAAAGCCTGATGGCACCACGACGTTAGATTAAGTGGAAGAGTTAACTGCACTCAGCTCTCTCTGCCGGGTTTTTTTTTTTCCTTCCTGTGCTCCTGCAGATTTTAAAGTGCAACTGCAACTGCATCACACCTGCCCAGACATCAGGGAAGGTTTCTGGAGGAGGAACAAGCTACAGACGGAGGCCTCCAGCAAGTCCTGCAGGTAGGAATGCAGAAATGCAGCTAGGGCATGAATTTAGGCTTTCATGGACGTTCCAAAGAGCACAGAAACGCCAGGAACTCGCTGGGTGGTCAGGAAGCAGGACTCTCAAGGTTTCAGACACACTTCCCATAAGCAAGCTGAGGTGAGGGGCTGGTGCAGCCCAAGAGAGCCCTGCTGGAACAAGGAGGGACAGGCTTTTTGTCCACGGCCTGCTGGTGACCGAGGGCAGCAACTTCCAGGGAAAATCCCAGCAGAGTTCAGTGGAGAGATGGAGTGGAAGGGCTGGAGAGGCCATTCCTCCCCAAGCAAGGCTAAGATTTGCCTTGGAAGAGGCAAAGTGTGATGGGCTGGGGTATGGGACCATTAGAAACAACAAAAGCTGCCTGCTGCTCCAGCAATGGATGGGTCCCCCGGACAAGCAGGAACTGGATCCCAGCAGGAATTGCCCTGGCTTGCTGAGAGCTGTGTGTCTGGCTGAGCACTGCTTCTGAGGGAGGCTGCAAAGCCAGAGGGAGGGCTGAATCCCTGACAAATCTACCAGGTTAGAGTAAAACACAAAAATATATTAAAAAAAAAAAAAAGGGGGGGGGAGGTGGGGAATCAAAAAACCCAAAAGCCAAGCAAAACTTTCCTAATGCTGCTGGCTTTCTGCACACTTCCTCCTGCAGATCAGACAGGCAAGACACAGGCAGCCAGGGTATTCGTGTTCTTGCAGAGGAGTGCTGGTGCAGCAGGAAAAATCGTGGGCAAAGAATTCCGCCGCAGCTTTCTGGCACGAGGCTTTACATCTCCAGATAGAAGATGTTTTGAGTGAGAGATGAGAGATGTTTTCCAGCTGTGGTTTAACTGGAGCCCAGAGACGTTCAGCTGCTCCATAAAGGTAGTTCCAAGAGCACTTTTTGACAACAAAGGGAGAGGAAACTCCAGTCATCTGATCGCGCTTTTGTCAGGCAGTCTGAGCGCTGACTGAGGCACGATGAGACGGGTCACTCAGCAGGGAAAAAGATTTCTTTCTTTAGGAGCTTGGTTTGGGGCGAGCCCACAGCAGCAGGACTGGGAGAGCGGGGATTTGGCCCCTCCACCAGCAGTGCCAAGGGAAGGCAGACCTGCCCCGCAGCAAGGCACGCAATTAGGCAGAGCAAACGAGTTGTCAATAAACCCTTGAGCGTTCAATGAGATGTTGCTAATGGGGAGGTAAATGTACACTGTCAGAATCCCTGCCATGAGGGCAACAATCCCCAAGTTATGCTTGATGTTTCTGTGATGAAGCTATTTTCAGTTGCTTTGACTCTTCTTCAGGAAAGGCAGTCTTGGAATTAAAAAAAAAAAAATTAAAAAAAAGAAGTCACGACTGTTCTGAGCTGAGATGCACACACTTAATCAGTCCAGGTGTTTAAATTATTTATCCACGAGGAGGAAAACTGTACTAATCTTAGGCACAGCGCATATGAAGGGGAAAAACAGACACAAAGGCATGCCAAACGCTGTGATGCAGCAGAGAATCCTCTCCTCACACACAAGGTAACTGTGGCCAGAGGTGTCCCAAGTGTTTGTTACTGCAGCCTGGGCTGCAAAATTCAAAACACAGATCTGCTGCCACCAGAAGAAAGGTTTCCCGACTGGGAGGTGAAATTACTTTTTTCAGCCAGCACAAAGCCCTAGTCCAAAGTTGGTACTTTGCCTAGCTGGAAAGGGCAGAACTAAAACTGGGCTTTTCTCAAACCCAGTGTCCGGGGGAGAGCACAGCACTTCAGGAATTGCTCTGCCCCAAGTGAGTGCTCAGGAGCAGCCCGTCCCTCCTCATCACCAACCCAGGGAAAGCAGCCTTGCCTCCCCTCTCCCCTCTGATCTGAGCTTCTCCTCCTCCCTCTCACCTGCAGCCAAAGCTGCAGGGAGACTTCCCCGTTGGAAGATACCCGGCATAGCCCACTGCAGCCTTGCTCCAAACTAAAATCCCTTCCCACATCACAAAGCTTGGGCTGAGCACAGAGAAGGAAAAACCTTCACCTTTCCTGAAAGCGACTCGGGGAGAAGTTCAAGGTATTGCAGCTCCCTTCCAGCTGCTGTTTCCATCATTTTGTTTCTCTAATCTGGGCAGCACACCAAAGATCACAAGGTTTGGGGTTTAAGTTTCATTTCAAAAACATCTCGTAGGAGAAGAATCGCTCCTCCATTTTATTAAGCGAAGCCCATAGGCTGCTGACAGGGCGGCTGCAGGCGGCAGCATCAGTGGGACATGACACACTTGGTAAATATGGGAAGAGGAAGACACCGAGCTGGAAGGCTACTCATAAAAACAGAGAGGAAGACCCCTGAGACACTCGCTTTGTAATTCCTTTTGACACAAGCCAACACTTAAAGTCTCCTGGCTGAGTTTCCCCGAGAAACCTACAAAGCACTTTACAGCATCGTTGCTCAAAGCAATGCAAGTACCCAGCAGGTCCATTTCCAAGGGAATGTTGTGCTTGCTCCTGACACAACACTTCACTGAACGAGGCGAAACCAACAAGGGAGCGACACCCGCTGCTCGGAAAGTAACGCGGGCTCTAACTGAGCTGCACTGGGAAAGCGACTCGTTATACCCAAAGTCCTTGAAATTACTGCTCAGGGAAGTGTCTGGGGGACACTGCAAGAGGAGCACGGCTTCACAGGCAGCAGCAGCCCAAGGGGAGAGCAAAGAGAAGGAAATAAAAAAAATAATAATAACAGACCAGCCTTCGGCACCACGGCATGCCCAGCTGCCCCCAGGTATCCTGAGCCCCACTCCTTTTTCCAGCCTTCATTTGATGATTGCTTTCAGCTGACATCAGCCTTTTTACACTGCTTTCCCAGATTGTATTTTTGTCACTAGTTCTGGACAGAGACGAGATCACAGAGCCACAGAATCTCCTGAGCTGGAAGGGCCCCACCAGGGCCATCCAGCCCAGCCCTGCCCTGCACAGACACCCCAACAATCCCACCCTGGGCATCCCTGGCAGCTCTGTGGGGCTGTGGGCAGTGCCCAGCACCCCCTAATATCCAACACAAACCTCCCTGGCACAGCTCCAGCCCTTCCCTGTCACTGTCCCAGGGAGCAGAGATCACAGCTGCCCCTCTGGAGGAAGCTGCAGACCCCAGGGAGATTCCCCTCAGTCTCCTCTCCTCCAGCTGAACATTCCAAGTGCCCTCAGCTGCTCCTTGTGTGGCCCCTGCAGACCCTTCACCACCCTCCTGTCCCTCCTTTGGGCACTCTCCAACAGCTGGAGACCTTTTTTATGTTGTGGTGTGCAAAATTACCCCCACTCAACAGAGCACATGTCATTCCTTTTCGTCTTTTTTCACTTGGGATTTTTTTTTTTGGTGGATTATTTAGTTTTTTTTTACTTAAAGTGCCTTTTGCTTTAACTCTAAGCATAATTACTTTGGGGGCTGACATTTCCCATCCCAGTTTTTGTGGCAGAGGTACACACCTGAAGAAGATCTGCTTGGTCGTTCAGGGCTTTTAAACACGTCCTCAGATAAGCACAGCTGTGTTTTTAACAGTAGCTGAGATTAGAGAATTTAAGAAAGGAAAATTTGATATAACATTTCATGCTTTAGTTAACAGTCTTCCAAGACACAAAGCTGCTCCAGTTGCTCTGGAAACTGTAACTTGGACACAACCATGCAGATACATCAGCCCCCTGGCTATAAATGAAACCACTTTAGCAACACTGCACATTTGTATGACAAACATTTATTAAAGCAAGCGTTGCATCCCCATCCTCCTATAGCAAGGGCACATCCCGTGGTCCTCCACAGCAGAGCACAGCCCTGGGTCTCCTTTGAGCTCTGAGGAGAGTCAGGGGGGCTGTGGGTCTACCACTGAAATAACAACCCCCCAGGTAAGGGAGAAAGGGGAAGCACGGGTGGGTGTCTGAGGGATACACCATGGACGTGCCTCTCACACCCCAGGCACGGCAGCAGCACCCAAAGGAGGGCTCGGAAGACAAAGGGACACGGTGGGATTGGGTGCACACACCCCTGGCCCAGGAGAAGGCTGGGAATTTATTATTCCTGTCCCCAGGAAGCTGGGAACAGAGCAAGAGCAGCCCCTGGGAGGGGGATGCTCAAACAGCGAGCAGGAGGAAGGAGCGAGGGGCGCTCGCGGAGGAGGACTGGACACGGCACCACACCAGATGCCAGCCACATGGGCTTTTTTAAAAACAGGGGGAAATATTCCATACACAAACCACGGCCCGAGTGCTGGTTGCTGTGGAAACCATAACTTTGAATTCAGTGGCTAAAACCCAGCACTGCTATTTATACCGCGCTCCTCACTACAGCACGAGAACTTCGCCCGGGAAGCAGAGCTCTGGTACTCACAAACGTGGCTCTCCCCCGTTACACGCACTGATCAACCCCAAACCAGGCAGCACAAGGCTTTCCCAATGCTCCTCGCCACTGGAGGGCTACACAGCACCATCATCACCTCTGATAGGCAAAGAAAACCCCACCAGGGCCTTTCCTCTCCCAAGCAAGACCAGCTGAATCCCTGGATGGACATGGGGCAGGAGTCGTTGGATTCTGCTCCGGTCAAGAGCACCCAGAGACACCACAAAGGCCGTTTCAAACAGCAGTTTATCTGGTCTCCCTCGAGGCAAATTCCAGTCAGCATCACCTGAGATTATGCAGGGCCAGAGCCCAAAGCCAGTTACCATTAGAGATGACAAGCATTCGTGTAAGAGCTCCAGAATATCGCCTTTAATATCCCGGAGAGCGTAACTGGGTCATTAATGCAAGAATAACAACAACAGCAGAAAGGCTGCAGAATAAACCATTCTGGGGAGAAAGCCCTGTCACAACAAGCATTTTCAAGCTGCTCTGCTGTCAGAGAAGGAAATGGCTTTTTCCTCCATGGGAATCATGACTCTGGGGCAGCAAGTGCTCCCAAAGTGGGAACAGGAGTGATCTGCCTGCAGCCAAAGCTGAGGTGAGCCAACTATGCTACATTCCTTTCCCACCTCCACCATTGCAGGGTCTGGAAGGGAAGAAACAGCCCCACTCATTCCCCACACACTCCCCAGTCCCGTTTTCCCCTGAGCAGGACAAAGGTGCAAGCGCAGCACAGCCAATAACCATCACAGGCTGACCATCCCCTTCCAAGACCCTCCCCAGGACCTCTTGGGCACCTCTCGGCCCCCAAACCACTGCAGAAGGGCAAAGAAGGCAAAAAAGCTGGGAGGGAGCCACACTCGCCAAGGTCACCCACACCTTCAGAATCCCACGGGACCGTCCCATCCCTGCGGCTCCCTGGGAAGCAGCAAGGACAGCAGCTCCGTGCAATCCAACAGCAACACCCTGCCTGCCCAAGGCAGGGTTTTCCAGGGCAAGGGCAGCCAGGACTGCACAGGGACAGCAGACAAGCTCCAGGAGCTGCCAAGCCAGGAAGGGTGGCAGGAAGTTGCTCTCTGTGGGACTGGGCCCTTACAGCACAGGTGAAGGCAGTCTCCTCTGCCCTTGCTCAATAATTTACATCACAGCACTGAAGTGTCGTTGTAAAAGACAGGAGCGTTTTAATAATACAGGAAGGGGGAAAGATGCTCTAATCTCAGACACCCAACTGATCGCTCTACAGATCCCAGCCTCCCCTGATTTATTCCAATACATTCTTTTATCAGAATTTCAAAATGATTAACAACTCCCGAGTGCTACTATTCCGTAGCCCTGGTCAGCTCCCGCTAGCCCAGCCCTCGGGATGCCCCGATCAAGCGGGAACGGAGGGCCATTGACGAGGAACAACAACACGCCAGCTTCCCCCAGCGCTTCCCAAGCCAACGCGGCAGCGCTGGGCACACGCACCGGTTCCTGCCGTGCCACCGGGACCGCGCTGGGGCCAGCGCTGCCCGCGGACCCCAGGGCTGCCAGCATCCCTCGGGACCCGCAACTCCCGCGGGGCAGCGCTTCCCGTGGGTCCCCGGCCTGCGAGCATCCCCCGGGAGCCGCAGCTCCGGGCCGTGCCCGCCTCCGGCGACCCCGCGGCCGGGGCGGGCACCTCACCTGCCCCGCTCCGCTCACCTGTGCGCGCCTCGGCCCGCGCTTCACCGGCGGGGCAGGCACCGGGCTCCGGCCGGCGCCGGAGGTCCCGCAGTCCCTGCGGGGTCCGGCGGGGACATTTCCAGCACAGCAGCCCCGGCGCTCCGGGAGGCTGCGGCAGGGCCGGCTCGGCACCCGCCGCACGCCCCCCGCGCCGAGCGGAGCGGAGCGGCGGCGGAGCGGGGATGGGGCCGCCCGCGATGCCCCGGCGCGGGGCGCTCCGGCGATGCGGGGACGCCACCGGACGCGCACTCACCTGCACGGCGCCGGGGTCGCCGCCGCCACCGCGGGCGGCGGACGGTCGGTCGGTGGGTAGGTGGCCTGTCGGCGATGGGCGGCAGGCGGGCGGTGGCCGCGGGCCCGTCGCTGGCCGGGGGTCGCCGCCCGCCCCGGGAGCCGCTCCCCGGTGCCCGCCGGGCGCCCGCGGCTCAGCGCGCGCCGCCGCCGAGGGGCGCCGCTGCCGCCTCGAGCCCTCCGCCCGCCGCGGCCGGCGCCGCCCATTGGCCGAGCCGCGCGTCAATCCGGGCCGCGCCGGCCAATGGGCGGCGGCGGCGGCGGCGGCGGGGCCTTTGGAGTCGGGGAGCGCCGCGCGTGACAATGGGCGCGCGCGGGAGGGGCGGGCCGCGGGAGCGGGAGCGCGGCGCGCGCGCCGGGGCTCGGCCAATCGCGGCGCGGTGCGCGCGGGGCGCGCGGCGGGCGCGCGGAGCCCCGGGCCGGCCCCTCCCGCGGCCCCTCAGAGACCCTCAGAGCCCCTCAGAGCCTCTCAGCGCCCCTCAGAGCCTCCCCGCGGCCCCTCAGAGCCCCTCAGAGCCCCTCAGAGCCCCCCCGCGGCCCCTCAGAGCCCCTCAGAGCCTCTCAGCGCCCCTCAGAGCCTCCCCGCGGCCCCTCAGAGCCCCTCAGAGCCCCTCAGAGCCTCCCCGCGGCCCCTCAGAGCCCCTCAGAGCCCCTCAGAGCCTCCCCGCGGCCCCTCAGCGCCCCTCAGAGCCTCTCAGAGCCCCTCAGAGCCCCTCAGAGCCTCCCCGCGGCCCCTCAGAGCCTCTCAGAGCCCCTCAGAGCCCTTCAGCGGCCCTCAGAGCCTCCCCGCGGCCCCTCAGCGCCCCTCAGAGCCCCTCAGCGCCCCGGCGGCGGCGGCCTCGGCTCCCCCCGCTGCCACTGCCGCTCCTGCCAAGCCCTCCCCAGCGGTCGGGATGAAGGAAACCCTCTCTCACACATCGCCCTCCGAGCGCCAGCGAGCCGGGCGCTGCTTTATTGTTGGCCAGGGGGTGCGCGGCTGGGCGCCCGGCAGAGTTCCAGCCTCCGCACAGGCGCGGATGCAGAAGCTGTTCCCCTATTCATGCGTTTCATCCAATAATGGCATTTCTAAATCACACCGCTCTCTTTCATTAATTAGTATTCCATCCTACTGGTTATTGATTGCTCACGTCATGTTAATTAGTCCATATTCTTAGTCTTTTTATTATCTACTTCCTCCAGCAGGGCTTTTCCAAGATATCTACTGACTCTTTTTTTTTTTTTAGTCTCTTCTTTACCTTCTGTTTTCTGCAAAACGTCCTTGTGGTCTGTAAATTCTGCATTCCAGACGTCCAAGTACACCAATCCATCTTCCTCTCCCAGGCTCTGGTCACTGGAGCACATCAGAGTTCGTTCGTCAGAAGTGAAAGTTTCAGTCATTCTGCCCATAAGCCACTAAAGTAGCTTATGACAGCTTCGCTAAATGCTGGCTAGGATTAATCCAGGAATAACAGACGATAATTAATATACATATGGGTTATGATAAATTAAAAACAATTAATTTGAAAGTTAATTAAAGCCATTAACTAAAATGATAACGCTCTATCGTTTCTGACAATGCTCTGGGGAGCTGCTTGAGGCACCCTCTCCTCCCTGGCTCCTGACCCCAGGACCAGTGCTGAGCTTTCCCCACCTCTGCCTCTGTCCCAAAATGCCGAATTCCCTTAAATAGCATGATCTGTGATGTTTGATCTTTGTACACTCTCAAACCTAATCAAGATATAATCCCAGAAACAGAGAGCAGCCAACGAGCTCTAGGTGATACCCAGGTGTTAGAAAAACAAATCACTTGCTAGGACGTAGGGCTGGACGTGTTTCCATGATGTCAGACGCAGGGGAGGTGAGCGAAGCTCGGGAAGAAGGACGTGCCTCCGATGCAGAAGGACATTTGGCAGAACCCCCACGATAAGGAAGAAGCTCATAAAAGTAACTGTGGAGAATGAGCTCCCGCTGGGGGAAAAAAAAAGGGAATTCTGGGAGGGCAGATCGTGAGCAGCAGCTCCAAAACCCCACCGACCCAAAAGAAGAGGAGCCCCGAGCACGGGAATGAGCAGAAGCCAGAGAATCATTAACCAAGAGACGACAGAGCAGTAATTAATAAGAGAACTGTGTAACTTGTACCAGAGAACATGAATGCCTTTGTTTGCACCATGTGGGACACAGCTCACCCGGGCTCTGCGAGCACTTGGATTTTGTTAAGCCTCAGCTCCAGCCCAGAAAAGCACATTTTATAATGCACTAATAAATAAACATGAGCTCTGTCTGAACTGACAGTGGTTTTCAACACAAAAAAAACTGGGAGCACCTCCCCAACACCTTTGAAAGTCAGAGTGGGGAAAGCCAAAGCAACCCATTGTGTATCTAATAAAGAATATTTATTTTCTAATACTGTGTGTTTGTTCTGCCTTTAAAAATCAAATACAAAATCTCAGATATCATTATTCACGTGTTGCTTGCAAATCAAGTCCAAATATTAAATGCCAGTTTTGTTCATCAAGCCACTGACTAATTACTGGCAGGTTTTAAATGGCATTACCACACCGAGCACTTTAGGCAGAGCATTTAATCAGAAGATCAAACACGGGTCCTTTCCTGACTTTGATCCCAGGTGTGCCAGGGACACAGGCGGGAATTCCTTCCCAAAATCCCGTCGAACGCTGCCCCCTGGCAGCGGGGAGCCGTTCCCCGCGTCCCGTGCCGCAGCCCGGCAGGGATGCGCAGCCCAGCGGACCCGCGGCTTGTGCGGGCGCATTCCGAACTCATCCCACCTGGTTTGCTGCTTTCCCAGGGCCTCGGCGGGCAGCGGCCGAGGCTCCTTACTCATCTGACAGCTCCAGTTACTCTGCACACCAAGCCCCGTCCCTTCATCTGCAAACCCGGGCTGTTGTGCCAAGCCCGTGCGCTGCTTGTCCCCCTCCACCTCCTCGCCGCTAATTTGGGAGCTGCTGCTTTTGTCCCGCGGTGATTGTCTGCATAAAAGGTTCGGGTTTCCTCCAAAATGTTTCCAAAGGAAGCAGAAGACGGGCCTGGGCTGAAAATTCCCCCTGAAAATACACGTCAATCACCCAGCATCAGCAAAGCTTGTTTTCAGGGAAATGCAGCGGGGGTAAAACACCTCCCCAGGGAAATCCGGAGTTTTGGAATGATTGAGCTGCACAAAGGAGAGCTGTTTCTGACAGGGGCACGCGGGAGTAGCTCAGTCAGAAACAATTTGGCAACTCCCAGTGAACACAGTAAAACCTAACTGCAAGGGAGGCAATTCCGTGATTGGAAACACGGCGCAGCATTCCTCATGCAAGAATCTGTGTGGAGGAGGAAGGCTCAGAAGCAAAGTTCTGTCTCTGCTGCAGACATTCCACTTATTAAATTTTGTAAATAAAGCCTTTTTTTCCTCTTTGTAATGCACGTTGTGGTATTTCTCCTCCACACAAAAGAATGCTCTGGCTCCGGAGCAGTGCACACCTGTACCTGAGAGACAGGAACCACCGGGGATGTTTCAAGGGAGAAGGTGGAAAAAAGGGTTAAAAAAAAAAAAACTGAGGAAACTGTTCTTTGAAAAATAGTGGTAGAGTGTGACCAGTACAAACCAGGCCATCCAAACTGGTTGGAATTAGGTCTTGTTCTGTACTGGTGAAACATGTACTTTCCTGTCAGATTTCCCTGTAGCTCACAGAAGACGCTCACCACGACCCAGAAACTGTTGCCTGATTTTTGCCTTAGAAAACAGGTAATAATGAAGGTTTCTGGATTTTATGTAAGTGACTCAGATTGGTTGCCAGCTCCATACACAGAAAATAAGTATTCCTGCTTAGTATGAATTTTTGTGAGGACAGTCTGCTCTCCTAACTGCAAAATATCCATTAGCCCTCCTAGTCCCGTAGAGAAGCTCTCCCAGGTCTCTGCATGCTTCAAAAATCAGAAAAAAAAAGCTTCCCCAGGTGTTTTTTAGCTGCTATTTCTGTCAGGCTGCAGCGAGGCTGGTAGTGGGATGACATCCTGTAGGATTATGTAAAAGAGGGAAAAGCATTTGATGAATTGCTGTCCACCCCAGCCTGTCTTTTGAGGAAGGCTGTTTGTTATCTGTGTTCTCCGGCGCTGCAGGTGAAGTGGTCTGTGAAATCAGAGTTCCCTGGATAATGGCAGAGCTGGGGCTTTCCCAGGGCTATTGCTGCCCAGCCCACAGGACACACAGAGGCAGGCAAGAGCCTTGGCTTCCAACGCCTGTTTGTTGTCAGCTTATTCGATTAAAGTCTTGCTTTCAATGCTAATTTCTGAGAATCCCAGAAGGGTTCTGCTTGGGAAGGGCCCTAAAGCCCATCCCATTCCACCCTGCCATGGCAGGGACACCCAGGCTGCTCCAAGCCCCATCCAGCCTGGCCTTGGGCACTGCCAGGGACCCAGGGGCAGCCACAGCCACAGGGAAGGATTCCTCCCCAGTATCCCATCCCTCCCTGCCCTCTGGCACTGGGAAGTTCATTCTCTCCCAGCCTGTGTTTGTCCTTGGCACTGCCCCGACCCAGGTGCAGCCCTTGGCTTTATTGAACATGCCCAGGCTGTCCCAGGGCCACCTCTGCAGCCCACCCAGGCCCCTCTGGATGTGCCATCCCTTCCCTCTGGTATGTGCCACCACCACCGAGCTCAGTGCCATCAGCCCCACTGTCCTTGTCACCAGCAGAGACATTAAATAGTTCTCCCACAGGAAAACAGTTGGGCTCAGTGATCCCCAGGGACTTTTCCAACCTAAACAATTCCATGATTCTATGTACAGAGGCACACAGCTGCTTGTGAAAGGCACAGGAGAGAGTGCCCCCAGCCCTCCTGGCTGCATCACTAGCCCAGAGCTTTTCTTCCTCAAATATTAATGTTTCCCTGATTACCTGCTGCTTATGGGAAGGTGACTGTGCCCGTGCACTCCTCTGAATAATTCATTTAAAATATGAAAGCCAGACAGAAGTGACCTTTTACTTATCAGTGGGTTATAGCATGGTCTGTCCAATGCATCCTTGCCCAGTGAGGGAAGCACTGGGAAGCATTCCCAACATCCCAGTGCTTTGGGGATAGCAGTGTGGAGGGCAAAACCAGTGCCAGAGCTGTTAGAGAGCCTCTTCTCCCATGTGTGTGTCCGTGTGGAGTGGGGGAGGAAGGCAGGAACTGCAGGGAGGACCGGGAGGCAGGGCAGTGAGCTGCCCCTCAATTTATCTGTGCTTTTGAGCCACACTCAGCAGCATTGCTTCTGCAGGGCCTGTGAGCAATGGGGTCACTGCCTTGCCTCCAAATGAACAAATTAAACCAACAGTGCACACCTGGGCCGTTTGTACTCCTGCTACCTGTGGTGCCACTCGCTTTAAAATCCTTTTTCCCCAGACAGATTGGTTTCATGTCCATGGATGGTGTTTTCCCCCACAAACACAAGCCCTTATGCCCTTTGTTTTTATCACAGTCTGTGCACGATGCCATGTAAAGATCTGCTCTGGGTCCCCAGAGGAATTAGAGCAATAATTTCTACTGCTGTGAAAGCTTCTGGATCTTTCTCCAGACTTGTTGTTTTTAACCCTTGCAAGACAGATTGTCTCCTCCACAAAACTATGAGCTACCCTCCACAGATCCTGTGGGACATGGAAGGAGGTTTTTTTTCTTCTTTCCACAGTTTATGTAGCCACACAGTCCAAGATTCATCAAGGTGTGCCCAATTTATAAAACTAGATAGAAAAGGACTTTTATTTTTGTGGAGCTGATCAGCCTAGATCATTCCTTCCCTTTGTTTCCTCAGACCCCTCACTTGTAAAAGTTTTTTTTGGGGGGGGGAGGGTTTTTTTTGTTTGCTTTTTGTGTTTTTTTTGTTGTTTTTGCTACTCCAAATTTTACATGATTTTGCCAAAGAGAAGCACTGTGGAAGGGAGAGCCTATCCCACAAACGTGGAGCACTGGCGCCATCCAGTGCCACTCCCTGACCCCGACCTGCCTGCAGCGAACAGCCCCAAACTCTTCCTTCCCCCCGCACCGTTTGCAGTCATCCACGCTGCCACTTTTGTCCCCGCCAGAGCCCGCGCTGAACCTGAAAAAATGTGAGAAGCAACGAGCAGCTTGTGCCAAGCACGCTTCTCCTTTCCTGGCCCTGATTTCTGTCCTTAGAGCTCAGTCTCTGAAGCAATACCCAGCAGTGTAGGTGCCATGGGGGTCCCTGTGGCTCCCCACAGCTCCCTGCCGGGGGTGCAGCCGGGGGCAGGACAAGAGGAAAGGTGCCAGGAGGCCGCGGTGAGGAGGATTTGCCCCTGCAGAGGTGCCTGGCACAGCGGAGCAGGGCTGCACCCGCAGCTCCCTCAGCCTCTCGGAGCTCCCGGCAGAGCTGCACGGGGAGCACGGCATGTCAGAGCGCTCCTGGCCAGAAAATCCCTGCTCTTCAAAGCGTGCCTTAGCCACGGGCTGGGACCAGGGAATGAGCACAGTCAGTGCTGCTCTCCAGCAGCTCCAGCTGCGGGCAGAGCGGCACTGCCAGGCTGGGCACCGCCAGGCTGGGCACCGCCAGGCTGGGCACCGCCAGGCTGGCACTGCCAAGCCCTCCCCAGGCTGTGACACGGTGCCTGCCAGCCAGGGACTGTCAGCAGCCTTAAATCGTCCCACGTGCCTGCCTGGATGCCCCACCCTGCCGGGCCTGGATGTGGCTCAGCACAGACACCGGTTCTGGACATGCCACAGCCTTTTCCAAAGCAGCCACACAGCCCGGCCCTGGCTGAGCCCACGGCAGGGGCTGAAGTCTCTCCACAGAGCTCAGCGTGCATGGGAACTTCTGCTCCTGCCCCACAGCCCAGCCCCTGGCCCTGCAGACACACAGAGGTGCTCTGAGCACCTTTTGGGAAGGTGTTCCAGCCACACGAGCTGCAGGGGTGGTGGCTGCCCGCAGGCACGCAGGGTGCAAAGTCTGCAGGCTGGCTCCTGCAGCGCCCTTCGGCCCTTTGGCACGGCTGGGCACTGAGGAAAAACCTCCACACACATGCAGGGCACGTAAATACTACTGAATAAACACTCCACAGTGCCGTGGAAGCTGTATGAAAATACGTGGCTGGTGCATTTGCCAGCTGCATTCCCACTTTTGAATTGCTTGTACTAAACCAGCACCCCGAAGGCTCATTCTACTGACAGCTCTACAAACCCGGTGTTCCCCGACCATCCAGAGCTCCCAGAGAACAAACCACGTGTTTAAAACTCCAAATAAAACCACATCTTTGTTATTCTGGACACCTGCCCGTTATATTCTCTTTGTCCTTCCAGCTTTCCTGCAGAAGCAGGGTAGTTTACCTTGTGGTAGCATTTATTTTCTAATTGCGTAATAATTAGCATTTTCCCTGTGGTTCTGTACTTTGCATCTCAAGGATTACCCAACAGAGCTGAGTAAAATCCAAGCACCTCACCCTTGGGTGTCCTGACACCTGCTGTAGCACTAAACTGTGCCTGTGGCAAAATTGAGAGTGCAGGGCAGTTTGTGTCCTAAATAAATCCAGATGAAGCCCCTTGGCTCTTCCCTCTGGCACACGCTTACGTGGGCTGGGACTTGCAGAGTTTTTTGTTTAGTCTAGTTATCACTGTAAGAACTTTCACAAATAAAAACCTGGCGATAAAGTCTAAGACCAAGCTATCCTTTCTCATCACTGGGAATGAAATCCTTATCCAATAAAGCATGACAAGGTACAGGGTTTCTTTGGACTTTGTTGATTTTTATCCCAGTTGATATTTTGAAATACGTATCCCATAAATATGTCTCTATATTTATACACAGACACACAGTGTTTTGGTTGCATTCCTTTAGGTGCCTTTCAGTGGCCAAAATAACATTCCTGAGTGCATAAACATTTTGAGAGACTCTCATTCAAAAAAAAAAAAAAACAAAAAAAAAACCAAAAAAAAAACACACAACATTTTTCAGATGTGCTTTCTGGACAATATTCTGCCTTTGGCCAATTTCAGAAGGGATATTTCCATGCTCTAGCTTAAAAACCATTTAAAACTCCAGCTAAGATTCAGTTTGATTGCACTCATCCCTCTGTGCCACAGCTCCAGAATCCCTGTTTTCCTCCCCCCTTGCCTTTCCTGGCTCTGTGGTCCCACTTTCAGCCTGTCAGGCTGTTTCCACAGGGAATCCTGCCCAGCCTTCGGGGCTGTGTGGAATACTTGAAGCACTTGGTGAATGTGAACTGGCAAAAGTAGCAGGAATATTACAAATAATCAAAGCCCTCCGCGGGCAGACCTTGGCAGAGAGGCGCAGCTCCCACCCCACGGCGGGGACAAAGTTCTCACAGCCGGGGGGAATTGCTCATGACACACAACTCTTGCTCAGCACACAGGCAGCTCACAGTGAGATGGACATTCCAGCTCTGTGCTTCTCCCAGAGAATCACCACAAGCAGGAAATAGGATTTATTTGCACCACGGGAAACACAGCTCTCAAAATTCCCTCTTATTTTTGAACCCGTATAAAACCTCACTGATAAAAGCTCCCTCGAGGGCTTTATCCTTGCTCTAGGCCACCTTTTCACGGGACCTAAGGGCTGGGATTTTTTGCTACTTTGACACATTTTGCTGAGAAGTTTATTAACTTTTCTCTATATAGTTTAGGTTGCTGTTAACCTGCATCACCAGCAGTTATTTCATCCTTTAAACTGGCAGATTAGAGAGAATCAAGATGCCAAAACTGCCTTTAAACTGGCACATTAGAGAGAATCAAGATGCTCTTTCTCTTCTGCCCTCTCAGCTCTGACTCTGATACTCCAAATTATAAAATAATCATGTCACCATTGGATGTGGCAGGGTCAAATGATGGTTTTTGTGCCGTGAAACACCCCCCGGGGAGATGGATTTTTCTCACCTGCTGGCGAGATTTAAGAAAATAAAGGAGTTAAAAAGAAGTATGTGGGACAAAACATAACCAAACCTGCCCAACTGGGGCACCCCAGGTGTCCTGACACAGATTACTAACGCCATCAGCCTCTGAAATCACTTCTGCTTATTTCACTTCACCTATGAAGAAACCTGACACATCTGGCTCTCGCCCATCTGCTTGTGCCACACTCGTGTGGGGGCACGGAGAAGGGCAGATCTTGGAACTGGTCTTGTTTTCCAGGGAGGAAACAGTAACCCTGATGAAAACATCAGGGCAGGTTTGGACTTACCTGGGCTTTAAATCACTTATACCTCATTCACAAAGAGAGATTAATAAAAACCCCGGTGGGCAGCAGGGGAGGGGATTCTGTCCCTCTGTCCCTGTGCCCAGGTGAGACCCCACCTGCAGAGCTGCCCTGGGGACAGCAGGAGCTGCTGGAGAGTCCTGAGGGAGAATGGCTCCAAACTGACACTGAGTGGGTTTAAATTGGATATCAACAAGGAATTGTTCCCTGTGAGGGTGGGCAGGCCTGGCACAGGTGCCCAGAGCAGCTCTGGCTGCCCCTGGATCCCTGGCAGTGCCCAAGGTCAGGCTGGACACTGGGGCTTGGAGCAGCCTGGGACAGTGGCAGGTGTCCCTGCCATGGCAGGGGTGGGATGGATGAGCTTTAAGGTCCCTCCCAACCCAAACCTTTTGGTGATTACCGAAAGGCCCAGGTACTCTCAGATCGGTGACTCTGATGTAAGTTCCGAACACCCTCAGGGCAGAGCGGCTCAGGGCAGCCTCACGAGCGCGTTCCAGGTTGGGATGGGAGCGGAGCATCCGCCCGCAGCCCGGCCACAGCCGCGGCAGCAGCAGGGCCAGGGCGGGACATGGCTGCTCGTCCCGGCACGGCGGGACACAGCTGTGAGCCGTGCACCGCCCTCTCCGGTCCCTCTGAATCCTTCCCGGTCCGGGTCCCGATCCGGTCCTGATCCCGGTCCCGGTCCCGGTCCCCATCCCGATCCCGATCCCAATCCCGATCCCGATCCCGATCCCGATCCCGGTCCCGGTCCCGGTCCCGGTCCCGGTCCCGGTCCCGGTCCGGATCCCGATCCGGATCCCGATCCCAATCCCGGTCCCGATCCCGATCCCGATCCCGGTCCCCATCCCGATCCCGATCCCGGTCCCCATCCCGATCCCGATCCCAATCCCGATCCCGGTCCCCATCCCGATCCCGATCCCGATCCCGGTCCCGGTCCCGGTCCTGGTCCGGATCCCGATCCGGATCCCGATCCCAATCCCGGTCCGGATCCCGATCCCGATCCCGATCCCGATCCCGGTCCCCATCCCGATCCCGATCCCGGTCCCCATCCCCATCCCCATCCCGATCCCGGTCCCCATCCCGATCCCGATCCCGATCCCGGTCTGGATCCCGATCCCGATCCCAATCCCGGTCCCCATCCCAATCCCGATCCCAATCCCGGTCCCCATCCCCATCCCCATCCCGATCCCGATCCCAATCCCGGTCCGGATCCCGATCCCGGTCCCGGTCCCCATCCCGATCCCGATCCCGATCCCGATCCCAATCCCGGTCCCCATCCCAATCCCGATCCCAATCCCGATCCCCATCCCGGTCCCGATCCGGATCCCGGTTCCGATCCCGATCCCGATCCCGATCCCGATCCCGGTCCCGATCCGGATCCCGGTCCCGATCCCGCTCCCGGTCCCGATCCCAGTCCTGATCCCGATCCCGATCCCGATCCCGATCCCGATCCCGATCCCGGTCCCGATCCGGATCCCGGTCCCGATCCCGCTCCCGGTCCCGATCCGGATCCCGGTCCCGATCTCGATTCCCATCCCGATCCCGGTCCCGGTCCCCGCTATGCGCCTCCCGCCGCCAGAGGGCGCCTCCCGCCGCGCGCGCCACCGCTCGGCCCCGCCTCTCCCTCCTCCCCGAGCCGCGATTGGCCGGGGCGCGCGCGGCGCGCAGCGCGATTGGCCGCGAGCCGGCCGCCCACCCCATATAACGGGAGAGAGGGCGGGGCGCGGCCGCAGTCCGCGGGCGCTGCGGGCGGGCACAAGATGGCGGCGGTGCGGGCCGTGTGCGTGATGCGGGGCGAGGGGGCCGTGCAGGGCGTCATCCACTTCGAGCAGCAGGTGAGGGCACGGCCGGGCCGCCGAGACCTCTCCCCCCGGGATCTCGCTCTTCAGCCTCCTGCCCGTGGGCGGCGGGGCGGGCTCAGCTCGAGGGCGCTGCGGTTCCAAATGGCCGCGGCCCTCGGGAGCTGCGCCGTCCCCTGCGGTCGGCCAAGGAGCCGCGGCCGCGGGGTCACTGGCGCTGCTCTGTGCAAGTACGGGATCTTTCTGGAAGGCCCCGTCAGATAACTCCTTGCGCTTATTGATAAAACAGGTGAAGGATTGCGTTGGAGGGCGTTAAACGAACGCAGACATTGTAGATCGCTATCTTGGGCTCGTGGCGGGGCCTTTCTGTCACTTTCGTTTGACACGGAGCCGTGTAATGCCGAAGTCCTTGTGGTGACAAATGCTCTCCTTTGAAGGGTTCCGGACCGGTGAAAGTCACTGGGCAAATCACTGGATTGGCCGATGGGGAGCACGGCTTCCACGTCCATGAGTTCGGGGACAACACCAATGGTAAGATGTCCCTGCAGGCCTTTGGGTCACGGCTGGAAGGCGGCTGCTCAGCTCCGAACAGCTGCTCGTGGTGCAGCAGCAGCAGCTTGGGTCTCACGGCTGCAAATCCCTGCGAGGAAATTGCGGCCATTCCCGAGGAATTGCTTAGTCTGAGCGTGTTGAGGCTGGTGGTCAAGACCTGACATACCGAGCACTCACCTGAACGCTTGGATAACTCAGCGTTATGAAATAAGAAAGCTTCTGGCTGAGCCTGGGACTTGTAAGTCCGTGGCAGGTGATTTATCTCCAGGGGATTAGCAGGGCATGGCACGGGAGAGGAGCAGTTTGCTGTCGCTGGGAGCGGTGTGGGAGCAGCAGCTTTATCCTGGGATCCTGCTCTGACTGTGCTGTGTTCCAGGCTGCACCAGTGCAGGGCCTCACTTCAACCCGGAGCAGAAGAAGCACGGGGGTCCCAGCGATGCCGAGAGGTGAGTCCAGGGCACGGGCACTGCTGGGGGCTCAGGTGTGCCAGAAAATCCCTGGGAATTCCTGCAGGGTTCCCAAGATCACTTAGCTGCACTTCGGTAACCCCAGCAGCTTGTTTCTCTGCGTGTGCACTGTGAAATACTCTCCTGGGGGCATTTTCTGGTTTTGGCTTGGGCTGGTGGAGGGGACAGCGAGGGCCTGATGCTCGTGCTGGGTATCTGTTCTTGAGTGGGCTGTGAGACCTGGCTCTTCCCCGGGAGCAGCTCTCACAGCCCAGTTCCCTTGGGTGGGTGCCAGAGGAAGTGGTGTGGCCGTGCCTGCTGGGTTTGGGGAGCCTGGCCTTGCACAGGGACCAGCCTGGCATCGGGATGGCCCTTGGAATGCTGACATTGCTGGTTGGTAAATCCCACCTGAGCCACAGGCCCGGCAGAGCTGGATGTGGGCCAGCTCCTGCATGACACAGCACGAAACGTGTGGCGGGGCCCTGGCAGCCACTGCTCGGGGTTAAAGGTTGGGAGTGCACGGACATTGTGGCTTCTGGAGCCTTGGCAGATCTGCTCCTGGTGTGGCTGTGGGCAGGGGAATTCCTTAGGAAGGGTGCAAGAAGTGCGTCTTGCTTTTATCAGTGTACAGAAACAACTGGACCGAAGCTTTCTGGAAGCTTAAATCAAGCAAATTCCTCAGGGGAGAGCTGCCATTAACCCAGTTTTGTAGGACTTGGTTAAAAATAAGGGATTTTTGTAGAAAGCTGGTTGTCAGCCCTGGGCTGGCTGAGCTGGTCACCTGGCAGGGATGTGTCAGTATTCCAGGTTCTGAATCTGGACAGAGGAGCCTGACAGAACAGGATCAGATGCATTTTGAGCGAATGCTGTGCTCAGGGCAGGTGTGCAGGACACAGCACACCAGCACGTCCAGGAGTCCTGTGAAAATTCCACTGCTCGAGGCTCAGTTCTCCTGGCAAGCCTTAGCAGAGATGTAGCTCTGATAGAGGCTGTGTGGGAGAGCAGTATGCCAAGCGATGGGGCAATGCCAAACTGGAGTAATCATCCCTGGTACTGGCTGGAACTGAGCAGTTCCTGCATTGCCTCTGACCTGCTGCCTGACAAAGCGCTTCTCCTAATCCTCCTTAAACCAAAAGCCTGTGGAACAGCTGAGCTGTCACGGACAGCAAAAGCTCTCAGAACAGCGGCAGTGTTCACCAAGTCTGCAGGAAAGGTTGTTCCACTGGATTTGGGAGCCTTTGTTACGCTGTAACATGAACTCCCAGCCTTCCCTTGGAAGAGCTTTCAGTCCAGGTCGCTTGGTGAGTTTCCTGTGTTTGTGCAGGCACGTGGGAGACCTGGGCAATGTGACTGCCAAAGGAGGCGTGGCCGAGGTGTCCATCCAGGATTCCGTCATTTCCCTCTCGGGACCACACTGCATCATCGGCCGCACCATGGTGGTGAGTGGCAAGGGAAACCTGAGAGCAGGGAGAGGGGATTTACAGCCAGCCAGCCATCCATCCATCCCTGTGTGTCTTGGTGTGGCACTTCACTGCCACGGACCCCAGCTCCCTGCCAGCCTTCTGGACGTGTCCCTCTCTAACTCTGCCCCTTCCCGCTGGGGGTGCCTGGAGCGCCCTTGGACAGGTCCAGCTGGAAGTCCGTGGCACGGAGATCAGATTGGCATTGTGTGATTGGTCTGGTGGTGCTGCCGCTACCAGGAGCAGCGATGACTGGGCCTGCAGTTGGATCAGTTAAGGTCCCTTCAATTCCCTTGCAGGTGCACGAGAGGCGGGATGACCTGGGCAAAGGGGGCAACGACGAGAGCCTGCTCACTGGAAACGCAGGGCCCCGCCTGGCCTGCGGAGTGATTGGGATTGCCAAGAGCTAAGTGTGGCACCTGCAGTGCTCTTCATTGCTGCTCTTACCCTTCCTCTGCAAGTTCAAATGTGTCATTTCTCTCCTGCTCCTCTGCATCCCAAGCAGCACTCACATGCTGGAGACTGACCGAGTTTTGTATGATGTATGTTCAATTAAAGTGTCCCTGATGGAACAGCTCTGTGGTCTCTGCTCACGCCCCTGCTGCCACCATTCCGTGTCACATCCCTGCTGTGAGGGAAGATGTGAGTTCTGCTCCTTCCCAGCCCTTGGATGAGCCCCACAAGCTCTGGCAAAGAGCAGCAGCCCCTGGGTGTGTCAGGGCTTCCTCCTGGGGCAGGGGCAGCATTTGTAGGCTTCAAACTTGTGTAATAAATGTTCTGGGCAGATACACCTGGGTCTGGCTGTCTGTGAACAGGGAACCACCCCAAACCTGCCCCTGCTGGGAAAGGGGGCCTGGGCTTCAGCAGGTGTGTGCTTAAATCCCATCCAGCAGGAGGTTCCAGGCAGTATCTCAGGAGTGCCCACTGTGTGCCAGCGCCAGCCTCCATCCTGTTCTGGTGTGTCCTTCTGAAACAGGTCTCAAGATCTCTCTCCATAGAGAAAATGAGTCATTTTAATGAGGACTTGTATCAATGTTCCTTTCTTCTGCACTTCAGGATATTCATGGAAGTAGCAGGCTGTAGTTCCAGGTAACCCCATTCCACTGAGGCACTGTACTAGGGGAACTGGGTAGTAGAGCAGGAAACAAAATACTTTGAACTTACGTTCCCTGTTGCTGCCAGACCACTGTGTGAGTCTTCACCTCCCTGTGGCTCTTCCAGAGGTGCTGCTGCTGCTGTGAGGGTTATGCACAGGCACTGCTGCAGAAGGTGCTAAGGAGATGTTGCAGAGTTTTCCAGGCTCTGCCTTCAGATCCCTACTGAGGCAGAGAACAGGGGTGGGATGTGCATGAACAGAGCAGCCTTGCATCTCTCATTGTCTCCAGCTCTTTAAGGAGGTGTTCTCAGTGAAACAAATCCTCCCTCCTTACAGAGCTGGGGCAGCTTTTTCCAAGGCTCAAACCTCAATGTGTGGGACAAGGGAACAGGAAACAACCAGTGAGGACACGAGTTTTAACACATGGAACTTGAGGTCACTACAATCTGTAAACAGGTTCTTTCTCTCTTTATTCTGCTATTGCAAGAACATAAAAATAGATGTCCTCTCCCCAGTCCAGAGCTCCACAGTGGCTCTCCCACCCTCTCCCTCCCCCAGAGACAATTCCCTCTGCTGCAGGGCAGCTGTAAAAAAGGACTGATGTAAGGAAGCAGCTGTCCTTCCTTTGGGGCAAAATCCCCAGCTTTAAAGGTAGAACACACCTAGAGCAAGGAGAAAAAAAAACACTGAATATGCACAGGATTCGTACACCAACGCTGCTGGGGTTATGAGAGCTCTGTGCCACGTGGGGTGGGCAGAACTTCCCAAAGTGTCCCTGCCCCAGGGATCAGCCACAGAGAAACTGCACCTGCCCTCGGCACAGGTGACAGGACAGGGATGTGCTCTGGAGAGGAGGTGCCACAACACCCAGGAACACCAGGAACACCCTCTGTTCCCAGCCCAGGGGGCACAACCTACCTCTGGCAGGGCGAGGAGGGGCCGGCGTTCCCGCAGGAGCAGCGCCATCTCCATGGAGGAAGGGCCGAGTCCTCGTCCCAGCCCCGCCTCGAGAGCCAGGCTGGAATTTTGGGGCCTCCGAGGTCTCACTTCCCAACAAGTACAAAAGCTGCGGAGCGGGCGCTGTCCAGCCCGGCACGGGCTTTGCAACCTCAGAGCAGATGGTCGGTGCCTGAAGGTGCCACTTCTTAAAAAAAAGGCAAATTAAGGGCAACAGGAACCACAGAACCAACTGAAGGGAGGGAGGGGGGAAAAAAAAATAAAGTAAAGAATGGGTTGCATTGCAAACACTAAAACAGTTAACTCCGCAATTAACATCTTAAAACTAACTTTTACCCGGGGTGGTCAAGTAGTTCATTAAAATGCAGCAATCTAAAACTCCAGAGGACTGTTACAAATAAAAATTCACTTCCGTGAATCGCTACACAAACAGATGGATTTCCTTTAACAAACAGAACCAAACCACTCTAATTTAGACTCCAGTACAGCATTAACAGTTCCAACTTTAGGCTGCTGAACACTCCTTTTCCACTTCAGTGCAGCGTAGGAAGAATAGCACACGTTAAAAGTTTGTTACGAAAATAGAGTTTATTAAAAACACATCCCTATTGTTTTGAGGAGCTTTCACCGTTACCTTTTCTTAAATTAAAAAAAAAATAGAAAGCACTTCTACTTCTGATTCGTAAACTTTTTAAAGTCAAAACTTTAAAAAAGTTACAGCAAAAATGGGTAATATTTTAATCATCTCTTCAGTATTTTATGTTATGTTGTGGCTATTTTAAATAGAAGGGAAGCAATCAAATTGCTCACAGTGCCCCGCGGCGGGGGCGCAGGGGCGGAAGCGGATTTACAGCACTGTACAACTAAAGCTCGACACTCCAAGCCGGGCTGCGGCCCTAGCGCGGCGCCTCCGCCGCGGAGCCCGTGTCCTTGTCCGCCTGTTCCAGGGATGAGGTAGCCTCGGGCACCGACTCTGGCGCGGGTTTCGCGCCCGCGGGCTCGGCGTCTCCCGCAGCGAGTTCTGAAACAAGTTCCGCGCCCTCCGTTTTGCTGCCGTGGGACTCGTGGTTTTTGTCGCCCTCCGCCCTGTCTGTCACCTCCGGCTTCTCCTTGCCGCGGCTTTCTTCCTTGTCTCTACGAGACTCCCGATCCCTGGAATCCCTCTCCCTGTCTCGGTGGCCGCTGGAGCGCCTGCTCCTGTCCTCCGAGTCCCTGTGCCTGTCGCGCTCGGGGCTGCGCCGTCCCCAGTCTCGCCTGTCGCGGCCGCCCAGCCGCTCGTGCTCCCGGTCGTCGCGGCCGCCGTAGCGCTCCCGGTCGTTCTCTACCCGGTTCCCGAAGGATCTCCTCCCGAACCGCTCCTGCTCTCTGTTGGGCGTGAACTGCCTGTCGTTCCTGAACTGCCGCCCGTCCCTGTTCTCCTCGGGCCCGCCGCCGCCCGGGCCGCCGCCGGGCCGCACGAAGTGGCCGGGCGGAGGGAAGGGGGTTTTCATTCCGTGCGGGGGAGGCATCCCGAAGTTGCCGGGGCCCGGCGGGGGCCCTCTGTGCATCATGTGCGGGGGCATGTGGCGCGGGGGCATCATGGGGAAGCGCGGCAGCGGCGGCGGCGGCGGCATCCCCGGCGGGCGCTGCAGCGGGATCAGCCCGGGCCGGGCGCCCAGCAGCCCCGTGGACGGAGTCTGCAGCCCCACCACGGGCGCGGGCGGCGGCGGGGCCACGCCCTGGGTGCCTGCAAGGAACACACAAGGGACAGTCAGAGCCGGGCAGGAGGGGACACGGAGCGTTTCCCTAACTTCAAACCCCACCTGCAGTTATCCCGGGAAAAGAGCACCCTCGGACCTGGAGCGGAGCCTCCTGGGCTCTCCACCTGCTGTGTGCTGCTGGCAGCAATGACTGTGCCCAGGGCACCAACTAATCCCTGATCCCAGAGGCTTCCTTGGGGAGAGCCTTCATCCTTGTGCAGTCAGGGCTCCCCCTCAGTCCCAGCTCAGCCCCTCCTGCAGCCAAAGCCCCTTCCTGGTGTTGTGCTTCCAGGTGAAGGTACCTCACCCCCTCCAGTGGGATTCAAACATTTCCCTCTGCTACAAACACCCCACAGCTGCAAAGCACCAGGCAAAGGCAGGGAGGAGGCTGGAATACAGCTGGAGCACAGCTCTCTTTGTCATTCCAGAGAAAAGGGACACAACAAAGATTCATTTCGGTCGAATAAACCTTGCAATGTAAACTAAAAGGAAATGCAATGGGTCATTCCTGACTTCTTTTTTTTATAATAATGTTTCATCCTTTATAGCACAATATCCAGCACCAACTATTTCCCAGTTTTATTCCTACGGTCTTTATAGGAGGAAAAAAAACTCCCTCTCCAAACATACTGTCAGATAAAGCTCAGCCCACAGCTCCTGGACACCAAGACAAGGAGACAGAAAGAAGGATTCTGAGGATTCTGAGAAGAATTCTGAGCTCCAGCTGAGGCCTTCCCACCCCAGGGCAGGTGTCTCCTCAGTGTGAACCAGGAACACTGTCCTGTGTTCCTGGAGCGCTCACACTGCTCCCATCTGCTCCTCTCACCAGCACCTCCTGCCCTAGAAACACAGCCCATGCCTGGGTAAAACCAGGATGAAATACTGCGGGGATTCATGCTGGAATTAGTATCAGCAGTGAAAACTGCACTTGGGTGCAGCCACACGAGCAGCTCCCCTTCGGCTGCTGCGGTGTTCATCCCTCCCTTCTCTGGCCTTGGCACCCGTCCCCAGACAGAGCTGAGCCTTCTGTGCTGCCCTCTCACCTCACCACTGACTTTTAGGGATGTCTCTGACAGAAACCTGTTCACCTGAGTGCTCTTTAAATTCATACTGCAAGGAAGTTGTATTTTGCCAGTGGGAAGACTCGTGTGATATCTTCCAGTCCATGATATCCTCTCCCCTTCCCCTCCAAGCAGTCAGACACAGCTCCCACTCTTGGAGAGAAATGGTCCAGTACCAACAGCATTTTATTCCAGCATTTTTCCCTTTCTCTAAAATGTAGAGCCTTCCTCCCTCCTGGTCAATAACCAGGTCTGTAATCACTCAATTTAAACTCCTCCTGTGACAGAACTACAGATCTGACAAGACAAGACTCATAGCTAATGATGTCTCCCAGGAATTCTGAGGTTTGGGGATTCTTGTTGGTAAAAACATATTTTAATCTCCCTCAGATGATTAAAATAAGGCAGAATAAAGTAACTGAGAACTAAAGAGCTGAAGTTAAGCCTGTGCTTCTGCTTAGAAGCAGCAGAACAGATGTGGGTTACAAGAGCATGAACATGAGGTGAGGGAGGGAAGTTTCACATTTAATAAGTACAAGTCATTTAATTTCTCAACCTTATTTCTACACAAACTGCAGCACTGAAGCAACATAATTGTACCTGGAACTCCTTCATTCTGAACTGCACTGGCTGGAGAGCTGCACACTTTTTATTTTAAATTTATTTTAAATATCAACTCCCTTCAATGCTGAGGCTAAAGCAACTGTAGAACTACTGAGTTTCCTCACTCTCCTGACAAATCAGGCACCAACTAAAAACCTAAAGAGCTGTCCAGAAACACATCCCAGTTTACTGGAAATGCTCAGGGAAATTCATGGTACAGACACACACACCATGTCTGGGGAGAGCTCAAGTCCTCTTTTGGTTTAGGAAGTACCTGACATTCAAGTAGTTTCTTGAACTGGGTATGAACTCCCTGAGCTCTGAGAGAAACCCTGAGGTGATTTCCTGACCCAGCTTGTCCTACTGGAGCCAGTTCCCTCACACCTGACACCTGCTCCTCTGTCAATGTGCAAAACCACACCTTGCCTTCACAACAGATTTTACTGGTTTCGGAGGAGCAACCATCGCACACTGAAGTGTCCCAAGTTTCATCACCTGACTCCTATGACACAGCCCAAAGTGCTCAGCCTGGCCTGAAGGATCTTCTGTCCAGAAAGGGCACAGGAGCCATCCTTACTGCTTTGATAAATTAGGTATGAGGCCAGATTTCCACACCACTGTGCTCCAGATCTGACCATCTCTCCCAGCGGGACAAAGCCGACATTCCACTGGGATAATTCCCATGTCACCACTGCTGACACACCTGATTTACTCTTACACAAACTCTGCTCACTAAGTGGTTCCAGTAGCTCACAACCCCTTGAATCACTTCCCAGCACGTGGAGCTGTGTGGTTTCCGTGTGTCCCAGCACACAAACCTGACGGAAACACAGGGAACAAGCCAAAAGCTCACGGATCCAGCACAACAGCAGCAGGGTTTCAGTCCACTTTGACACTGCTGTTCTCCAACATTCTGCATGCTCTCCAGTGGGGAATGTGGCATCTTACAGCTAGAGCATTAAATACTGCCAGGGAATTCTTCAGAGAGGGACCATGTTGTCAGTCTGGTGGGTTTTTGCTGGAGTTTGCTACAGAATCTTTCAGAGCCTCCTATATTCCAAAGGCCAGGAATATGAAGTGCAGGTTAAGCTGTCCAAGATGGTGAAACTCCAAAACTCTGTGCTACCTTTACAGAAAGTGTCATTCAGCAGGAAGGTGTGAATTTCTGAAATTCCTAAGAAAACTCCCTGACTCCATGGTGTCAGCACAGAGTTTCTTAAGCTTTTCTCTGTTTTGAAAGGGTCTTCTGTCAAGTTTTCAACATGAAGGATTCATACATCATTAGTCATGGATGGAAAATTTAGCCCTCACATCCAATAGAGCAGTGAGCTCTCAGGGAGACAAATCTCTGGTTTTCTTTAGTGATCACTGAAAATTCTGGGCAAAAACCCACTAACACAAAATTAGCTTTTTCATTAATTTCTTAGGCTCTCGTGTAGAGGCCTAAAATCCCATAAATGCATTAATCTCACTAAAATTTGTAGCTAACAAGTCTTTTGAGTAAATTCTTGACACTGACCCATCCAAGGCCATCATAAAATAAGCATTTAGCAGAGTTCTGTAACAGTTCACACTCCCTTTCAAAATCTGACCAAGTTTGTATCATATTAGGAAAAGTAATTTATGCAACATACTCCCATTACCCTGTGTTTGCTAGTCAAAAAAACATTTGGTAATATTTAAATAATACCTTCTTACAAAGGTTTCAAAACCTGTCCTACTGCAGGGCTGCGTAAAAGCTTTTGGTTTTCTGTTCTATTAAAACAATTTATTCCATACGTAACAAGAATGTACCCCATCCTCAGAGATTTCAAAAATACACTACAAATAGTTTCCCTACACGTTAATTTTATGTATCGAATAGCTGAGTCTGAAACCTGGTTCCTGTGTCATACAGATGTGTTGCTGTAAGTTCGTTTTCTAGACTGTATAAACCTTCACTTGTTAAAAGTGGACAGCATTTGAATTTGTAACTTACACATCATGGCTTTGTTTCTTCAGAAAACAGATCTTCAGTAGTAAAAAATATTGACTGTTTCTTCTGTGCAAAATTAAGCCTTTAAAATTGATTTCAAAGCCAACAGTAGGACAGAAATTTCAACAAGGTGAGAAAAATGTGCTTCCCTTTCCCCTGGACTGTAAGTCAGTAGCCAAATCAAAATGGTTTTTAAAATGTAGGGAACAATGAAGTGCAGAACTTACTCAAGAGGGAACTTACCAAGGAGTGGAACAGCCTGGGTGACAGGAGCAGGGACATTGGTAGGTGCTACAGGAGGTGGAACAGTGCCATAGATTTTGGAAGTGTCAGTACTTTCAGCATTCCCTCTGCCTCCAGAAACTACTGTTGGGATGGGATTTCCTACAGACGACTCCTTTGTAGTGTCCTCATTCCCACCAGTTGCTGTAGCTGAGGAACAAGGCAAGGACACATTGAACACCAGCCAGCAATTCCTGCAGGATCCCTGCCTTCCACAGGGCCCAACACTTACAGTTTGGGATGTTCACTGCCGGAGTGTGCGGGACAGAGACCGGAGGAGTTATGGGAGGTGGTGGCCCGGGAGGAAGGAATCCTACAAAAAGCACAGCAGAGCCCTGAGTGCCCCCCTGGCACAACCCCCCGTGCAGCTCTGGGCCCAGCAGGGCCCGGGCTGGCACGCCCCACAAACCTGGAGGTAAATGCAGCGGGTTGAAGCCGGGCCGGAGGAACGGAGGCGGTGGCGGCGGCGGCACCCCGGGGGCAAATCCAGGAGGGGGGATTCCTAAAGGTGCTGTGAAAGCAGGGGGCTGGAGTGCACCAACCACGGGAGGCCCTGATGGATGTGGGGGAACCTAGGAAAAAGGAAGGGGAAAGATGGGTTACCCCAAGAGTGCCCCAGTGATTCCCTGTCCCTCTGGGGATCTCTATCTCTGTCCAGCTCCACCAGGAGATCTCAGCGACCTCAAATTCCTCTGCAACAAGGGGGCACTTGCACAAAGATGCAGGAGCACTCCAGGAACTGCCATCACTGAAAATACCAACACTAGCCCTGTCTGCCTTTGTGACTGGAGAAGGATTTTCCTCTGTGCTACATGGGTACTAACGCGTGTCGGTAACTCACCGCCACATACCCCTCACACAGCGCCTGGGATTCATTTGTACCCAGCATGATGGATTTCCAGACAGGATCCACTGGCATGCTCACAATTCCAGAGCAATTAAAAACCTCTCCTAACCTCTTTCTCACTACCTGAGTTTGCGCATTGGAGTGACTGGTGTTTTCTTTTCCTTTATTTCTGATTTATATCAAGCTCTGAATTTAAATTCGCTCTGATTTAAGGGATTCTACTATTTTAACACTGACAAGAAACTACTGATATGAAAGTGGTAGAGTATCTGCTAATAAGAAAAGCTTTTAGAGGAACATTAATTAATAAAACAAATAACAAAAAAAGCCAATCACAAAACCTGAAGATGCAATTCAGCCCTTCTATAACAAAGATTCTACTGTAATTTCTCTGTGACTGAGAGAACAGAGTTACCATTCATGGCATTCCCTCCCTCCCTGAATTATTGTTTAAAGTGAGTTTTTGTTTGTTTCTGTGGAACAACTCTCACCTGTGGAGGAGGTACTGTTATTGGTGCAGGCATGGGAACAGGAATTGGGACAGGTAAAGCTTTGGGAATAGGTGACACTGGTTCATTGTGTGCAGCTTCTGCACCTCCATTCTGAGCCACTTCATTTTCAGACTTCTTGGGAATTCCCTTCCACTCTGTCCAAAACAAAATCCCAACAGACACAGGTCAGACAAGCAGTGCCACATGAAACATGCTTAGTCATGTTTACAAAAATGACCTAATTGAAAATACTCAGGTAATAAGCAGCACAGAGCTAAGAAGCATTTATACTATTTCTGACAATAAAAATTCCAAATTCATTTAAACACAGCAATCACTGAAACAGCAAATAAACTTGTTCCTTTCAGTAGTCATTTAACAATCCTTTGCACTGACAGTGTTTATACACACCCAGGATTCTGTTACATTATCTGTGACAAAAACTGTAAAGCTTTTTGGGACAAGCTTTCAACACGTTCATTCTGTTGCTCTCAGGCAAGAAGGCAGCAGCTTTGTCACTAATTTGAGAACTCATTTCTAAAAAACCCAACATCTTCAAGTCTCAAACAAGGAAAAGGAGAATACAGCTACAAAGAATTGCAGCAAAATAACAAAAATGTCAAATATAGCTTTAAACTCAATTTCTGAAAGAAATAGCTCCTATTGTCGCTCAGAACTTCCTGGGAAAAGCCAGCTAAGCACAAAGAGGGATCAGTGAGGGGATATTTTGGGAAAGAGAAAAGCACTGAGAGGACTGGAACACACTGACATTATGTTCATGATTCATTACATTTTTGTTTAAAACACACAACTGATTTTTGTGTATTCAGCATGAAGAGATGCTACAATTAGAGCAAATATACAATAATCACCAGCTAATTGGGCAAACTGGACAGAATGGCCAAACCCTGAAATAAAGGTTCAACAACAAAACATGCAGTAACACTGTACCTGGACTAAGGGTCTCGTTGTCCAGCATTCCTCCTTCACAGAAACTTTCAAGATCTTCAGGTTTGACTTTGTCCCATGGTATGTAAGTCACACCCAATTCTACATCCCAATACTGCTTGTAGTCTGGCTTTATTCCTTTATTCAGAGCCCAGGCAATCTTGGGGTAGGGGGGAAATACAAGTGGTCAGCAAAATGTTTCCATTTTAATGGATTTAATATTTCATTCTCACAAAACAGCATTTGAGGGTAAAAAGTAAAAAGCGTAAGTGAAACAGGTACAAAACTCTGAAGGAAGTTTTTTTTTTTTTTAAGCAGACTTAGTTCCTTCCTATTTCTTGGCTTGACTCTTGGCACACCATTTGTAAAAATGTATAAAGCCAGCTTCTTCTGATGATCCCCAGCCACTGAGATTAATTCCATTTCCATTTGGAGGACAGTGTCACACTAATTTGACATTCTACAGAAGGAAGAACTTCACTAATGAATGTGTATTTCCTTATTTATTAGTACTCTTTGTAGGATTATCATATGTAATGAAACTCTGTTAGGAGACAAATAACTGGCAACAAGAAACACACAGTGCCAGTCCCCTGTAATGAGCAAAAGGACACCCTTTCTGTTGATTAGATAATTATTGGCAATCTTTCAAGGAAACTGATACAAGGTTCCACTAATCCCACTACAGACCAGGAACAATAATTCTCCAAAACCAGTTCACTGATGTATTTTTTTAGGATTTTACAGAACACCATCTCCAGAACACCTATGAGTCTGAAATACCCCAAAGCCCAGCACAGATGAGACAGGATGACAGTAATTACAGCAGCTTTGGAAAAGCTGATGTTTCCAAGCAGTACCTTGATGGATTTCTGGTTGACTTTGAAGTTGCCTCGGCTCAGTTTCTGGAGGGCTCTGTTGGCATCTTGTCTGTGCACCATGACAATGTAGGCACATCCTCTGGGTGGTATCATCTGTGTGGGGTTTGAGGGAAAAAGTTCATTTTGCAGGTAAAAAACAGTGAACAACACACAAATGCTCAGTTACAGCAAGCTGGGACATCAGGGGCTGTTCCAAAAGGGGCTGTGGAAGTATGGAAGGAAATGTTAGTTTAAGAGGCTAAGAAAGCCACTTTATTCTGGAAATTCACATTTTTAGTGAACTGAAACTTCCACAATTTCTGAAAACTTCCAAAACTCTAAAATACAGCTGACTGCTGCGTATTTAATCCTTTTAAATTGCTAAACAATAGTGTTCATGTAAATTCTAACATCTGGCAATTAGTTACTTTGTTGGAATGCACAACAGTGTCCCCCTCCACTCTGCCAGCTGCACCTCCACATTCAGTTCTAGCTGCAGATTTGGAAGAATTTTTATTTGTAATGAATTTGAGGGAAAAACTCCTATGCTCTTTTACAAAATTTGGGAATAGGAAGAAAATTGGTCACTTATTTTTGTTTGAATGAATGAAATTTTTGAATTTACTGGAACAGCCATAATTTATACATAAAATAACCTTAAATACAGCAAAATAAAACAATAGTTCTCCGTGTTTATGGCTAAAATGACAGAAGAGCAACAAGAACACCAGCTGAGAGTCCACGCTCCTATAATCAAATAAAACGAAGCAGCCAAGGAACTCAGAAGCATGGGATATAATTCTGCAGACATCATCCTGCAGAGAAAGCAGGATTTTTATGAAAATGGGATAATCTTCTGTATTACCCCACGAGCACTTTTGTACTGCAGGAAACCAAAGCAGCTCCCTTCTTGTTTGTGTACAAGCCAGCCACATGATCGGAGTGCCCACACCGAAAACACAACGCATAGGAAATGAGAGCTCTTTGGGATGTATCAGAAATAACTCTGCCTCAGAGCAGCCTGGAGAGATGTCCTGCACCCAAGCATATCAGAGCAGCTTACACTGCAGCCCTTCTACTCACATTGATGGACTCAATGGGGCCAAACTCCTCCAAGAGACTTCCCACATCCTGCTGAGTCGTCCTTTTGTCCAGCTGTCCTACCCAGAGTGTGGTACTGCAAACTACAACCAAGAGTTAGCACAGGTGGTCAGAGCTCCTTACAGCACAGATAACCAACACTTATCCCATGCTGAATCCAGGGTAATAACCAGGAAAGGAGCTCAAGGTATCCCCCAGGCTGCAGATTACAGCAGCAACACTGAAACTCACCCAGGTTTTCCACCTGAGAGATTCAGAACTGCACACTTTGTCAGCCAACGTGACAGAACCTGGGAAAGGTGCTGGCAGCACCACATCTCACAGCACTGCCAGGGAGCTTCTGCTGAGCAGCTACCAGAGCTCTGCAGGCTTTACACCCCTGGGACCATCATTCACCAGGTCTTGGCTCTTCAAACACCTCACTTTTTTGTCTCTCTTATATAAGAAAGAATGTTTTTATTTTACTTGATGACCCTGGAGAAGATTCCACACTCCCAAGGAATATTCAGAAGTTAACTACTATGCTTGGGCTATGAACGCTGGCAAAGCCAGGATTATATCAGAAATCCAAACATCAGCCTGTGTGTTTTCCAGGGCTAATCTCCCCTTCAGGATGGAGAGATACACAAGACTGAATAGTTGGAAAAATTGTAACAATTTACAATTAACTCAAATTCTTTTTGTTCAGTCTGCTTTACCTTATATGTCTCAAATGAAGGAAAAGAAAAACATGGGGTTTTAGCTTTTCCTTTTCTCGGTTTACAGCCAAAATATTTCTAACTCGGAGATACTCCAGAAATGCTAAACCGTCTACTATGAGTAAAGAAATACAGGGAAGTGTGGCGAAATTCCCACCAGGAATCACAAGGCAGTTCATTTCTGTTGTTTGGGTGAGCCACGGAAACCCCAAGCAGCAGCGTTAAAGCCGAGGAACACCAAAACCCGCGAAAGCGGCGTAACGGGAACGCGCGGAGCGCCCCGAAGGAGCAGCGAGAGAAGGGACTCACCGCTGACGGTCTCTGCCTTGATCTGGGGCAGCCCCTTGGAGCGCCGCTCCTTCTCCCGCTCGCGCTCGCGCCGCTCCTGGGAGCGCGACTTGGGCGAGCGCCGGCGCCGGTCCCGGGAGCGCGAGCGGGAGCGGCGGTGCCGCGAGCGGCGCGAGCGCGAGCCCGACCGCGAGCGTCTCCTCTTGGGGGACCTGTCGGAAGCAGAGCCACGCGTGCTCAGTGCCCGGCACCCCGACGCTGGCACGCGGCCTCAGCTCTAAAATACACACAGAGCTCCCTCGGTAAGGGGATACAGCGATCCAAGCTCTTTCACGGGCATTTAGAACCGCAGGAAATCACTGCAGCAGCCCACCCGAACAGCTGATTACTTCCCCATTTCTCATCGTGTACTCATTTTGTCTTGAAGTTGACCAGCAAAACTGCGTCCACTTCAACACAGAGAAAGTTACACCTGCATCAGTGAGGGAAATGTTTACTGCTTTTACAAAGAAGTGGCTAAAAATGATTATAAATAAATTCTGCTACTGAAATTGTATTTTACACCATGTTCAAGTTCTAAACCACTCCAGGTGTGGAAGACCTTCAGAGAAATCCACTTAGTGTGGAGCTTGGTGAACAAGGGGACTTGCAACTAAATGGAGAGTGGAGCTAGATCTGCTCGGTCAGCTGAGATGTGACACATGGGCTCAGTGACACACAAAGTCACAGATCACAAATGTTTTCGTAAGAAAAGTGTTTTTAGAGCACAGGCAAATTAAACTATCACATTCTGCCTCCCTAAAATTTACTCTGGACTGAAAGGCATGGAAGTTGCTCTCTCCCAGTGAGAGAGAACTGCACAGATATCATATTTTCCCTAGAAGGGAGATGGCTTTAGAGGTTCATTATCTTAGAGTAGCTAATCCGCTTTTCATTCCTGCCCTAAAAAAACTTTCACTCATTTACCTTGATGCAGATCTAGATCTTGATTTCCTACTGTCAGAAACATGTCGTTTTCCCTCCTGAATGGGTGGCTGTTCCACTTCCATATCCTAAAACATGAAGGTGACAGGTGGTATGGGTGAGCAGGACACGCATTTTATTTCTTTTTATGCTCAGACTAAATTAACAGCACTGAAAATATATTGGATATTCAAATGTGTGAAATTAAAGAGTAATGTGACTCAAAAGCTTCACTCTGCAGTCACTAGCAGGGAGAGGGTCCAGGATTGCATGTACATAACATAACCATTGAAAAGGCACCATAGAAATAATTTACACAATTCCCATTTCATTTTGCAAATTATTGGTTTTCCACATTTCACCCCATTTCAGCAACACCTGCATCTCCACAGAATATGATTTTATTCCTTAAGATCAGACAGTGGATCATGCTCCACCATCAAAATCCCAGGCAAAGTGAGATCTGCTGCAACTTTTCCCCAAGATGTTAAAAGAAACTACTTTAAGCCTGAATTATGCTGGAGACAGGAAAGGGTAAAGGGTAAGTTCTGGAGCTCTCCAACTGTCTCCCAGCAGAGCCAGCCTCACAGCCAGCTGTGTCCTGGTCATCCTGACATTTCTGCTCCAGGACAATCCACACACATTTGGGAAAGACATGTATGAGAGCATTTGAGTCGGTCTGCTCACCTGCTGGTGGGGTTTCTGCAGGTGTGGCTCAGCCTGGACTGGGAAGGGAGACTGGAAAGTTGGCTGCACTGGCGCTGCTGGAGGCATCACTGGCTGAGCCATGGGTGGGAACTGGGGGGTAGGCAGGAGACCAAAACCTGGCATTTGCCCATTTGGAGGAAGCGGCACCTTGGGAGAAGAAAAAACACAGAATTCCAGCTAGGAGAAAGAATTACATTTGCTTTCCCAGCAGGCTCAAGTAAAGTTTAAAGTCTGCTCAAAAGTCACAACAAAAGATGGGGGAAAGATGAAGCAGGCCTAGCATTTGGGTGTAGAAGCAACAATCTTGTCCTTCAAAGCCTGACTAGGACAGACACCGAAAATATGTTTCTTTGGGAAGATGGAGGGCTAAGCCACATTCACTCTTCACCAGCAGGAAAATCACTTCCTTCCTGCTGCACCAAAGAAAACAGCAAAGGATGGAAAACACAACAGGGGGACAAGGGAAAAGCCTGGGGTTACCTGGTGCCGCATCGGATCCTGCTGCATTCCCATCATCCGCTGCTGAAAAGGATCCATATTTGGGAGCTGAGGAAATACTGGCTGTTGCATGCCTTCTCCTGGAAAGCCACTAAAACCAGGAATATTTTGGTGAGACAAGTCAGCAGATGCACAGATTTGTCTTTATTTCACAGATTTCTATGCACATTTACAAATTCTTGCTGTTATTTTAGACAGAACAATTATCTTTACTATGATCCCGTTTCCAACAAAAAAAAGAAAAGGAAAAAAGAGTGGCCTCCTGATCTTTTCTCCACTCTGAGAGTAGTCCTTTCACATTTAAAGAAATGCTACACAAAGGCTAGAGCCTCTCTTGCCCCTGTACTTATGCTGAAGATCTCAGCCTAGAGAAACATCTCAGGAAGATTTTCTGCCTTAGGCTCATTCTCTTCCTTTGCGTTCCTCTTTTGGGAACAAAAGAAGCAATGCTTTTCTCCTCAAGGAAAAGAAACTGGCTGTACTTTTGCAGTAAGAAAACACTTTGGTTTGGGAGGAAATAGGGCAGAGTAGAAGGGGGTGGGTATCACACCAGGTTTATTACAGTGATGCCCATCACTTCCTGATTCAACACACAGAATGGACAGTGCTCAGGGAATTCTGGAGGTCTGTGCAGGTAACAGGACTTGCTGGCAGGATGCAGCCTGTGCAAGAAACTCAGCAGGATTTCAGAGGGATAAAGGAATTTGATGGTGATGGGAAATGTAACTTTGCAGTGTCTGAAGACAATTCTGAGAAGATTTTGGAGAGATCAGTATTTTACAGAGAGAATTACTGAGCTTGCATGCCCCAGACTGGGAACACTGGAATGCCACCCTCAGGGACACCTTGCACAGCTGTGAGGCACTAAGGACAGAGGCCCTGAAGCACTACCTACAGAACAGAAACATGCCCACAAGCCTCCAGCTGGGCAGACACAAGCAGTGCCTATGACCTACCTCAACTTTCTCTACTCCAGAGCTCCATCTGCATTCTAAGGCAAATACTATCAATTCCCTTCAGAGACCCTTAAATGAACTACTACTCGTGGACAAAGTGCTCGAGGTGAGAGACACAGTCAGAAAGCTGATGACAGAGTTAGTGCTTCTGGTTTTGAGAGCAGGGTTTAGATGCAGATACAGAGAGTAAGACATGGGGCCACGTACTGAAGCAGGGAAAAAAGAAATATGGACTAACCCCGGCATTGAGCACCATCCAGCCTGTGCACTGAATGAGAGAGAGGTCCTGTGGAAAAAACTGGGATGTGGTCATGTCATTCCAGACTTTATCATAATGCACAGCAAAAGGGAAACAGGAGCCTGCGCTCGCTTGTGTGGGGACGGAATGTTTGCCAACATAAAACTGTAAAGCCAATTTTCATTTCTTGAACACTATAAACTACCACAACATTTGGAATAGCAGCTTTTCCCCAGCCAGTACAGCAATCCAGCTGATCCAGCGATGCTCTGACACCCTCAGCTGTACTGTAAAAACAGGGAACTCATCCTGCAACCAAAACTGAGTTTTTCTCTACAGAACAGAGTTCTCCACCAATGAGGCAACATAGATCTACACCAGATCACCGAAGTAACAAGGCACAAAAATCACCCCACCAGAAACTGTTAACAGTGTTATAAATTTGGAATATAGCAGTTAAACAATAAACTGCTATATTAAAAACTTGGATTTTAATCTACTTTCTAACCTAAAAAGGTTTAAAGACATTTCTTAGTTTTATTATGACACAGAACTTACAAAGCTGGCTGAGACACCGAAGGGGAAGGAGCTGAATCTTCTTTCTTTGCATCTTCCACTGCTTCTGGTTCATCATCGTAGTCAAACCGATCTAGCAGCTTCTGAAAGAAACCACATCAGGACAACTATTTTTTCTGTATCTTACCCAGTTGGCAGCCAAAATATCTTTATTATCACATTCTTACAACCAATGTAAGCTCTGAAACAAAAAACAAGGTTAGAATTGGGGAAAAATAGAAATCAATACACCAATACAAAATAAAAACTGTCCAAAACCAGATTTCTTCAGCTTCAGAAAATGCAAACCAAGACTCACTTTGTCAAATGATGTTTTCTGCTCAGGTGCTGTGAAAGCAGCTTTCTGCTCTGTGGGCTGTGCTGCTGTGGTTTTCAGCTGAGCAGTAATAGCTTGAACCTGAGCCATCACAGTGTTGTCTATGACCGGTGACTGGGGCTTCTGAGGCTGTTGGAAGGTCTGCAGGATTTGCTGGAGCTACAGAAACGTGAGACAGTATGAAGTGAATGTCCTCACATAAACACCAAATACTGAAAGAGTTGTAGGATATAAATTTTATGTCAGTACAGACTGTGGCAGGGGACAACCTGACTGAACTGTGGAGCAAGACCACAAGTCCCTTTTTAAATACTTTGGTGGCAAAATTCAGTAGATCCCAACATTGCAGAGTTCAGGCCCTTCAACACAGCAAACATTTAAATGGACTGAACAATAAAATTCTTCATTTTCTTTGAGATATTCCACCTGTTCCAGAAACCCTGTAACTGCATCAATTCCTAACTACTTATTTAGGAACATGAAACTGAGTATCGCCAACTATCACAACTACCGGATGGAAGAATTTAAATACTCTTTCCCACTGAGGACCTTTGGGAAGCTGAAATCCAGGCTATCAGTCCCACCATTTCCCCCTCATTTCACACAGAAACCGGAGGGGATCAGTGAGCAGGTTACCTGCTGTCCTTGTGTTGTCTGGAACAGCTGGGCTACAGCTGCAAAGGCATCGGAGCTGGGCAGCTGCGGCACGGCGGGCACCGAGTTCGCCGTCACTTGCGGGGGCTCCGAGGGAACCTTGGCCGGAGGGGGCGGCGAGCCTGGGGGTTTCCAGGAACACAGGAAGGGCTGGGTGACTCCACAACGTCCCCCTTGCTCCCCACAACAAGTGTCTGCTGCCTGCAACCCCCTGTTTATCCCAAAAGGGCCTATTTACAGCACCCCAGCTGCATGTTCTGCTCGTTCTGCCATGAGCTGCTCACTGCTCACACCTGCACTTGGGATGGATGCACTGAGACAGAAAAGCTGGTCCCACATGGAATTTTAGCTCCCAGCTCCATGTTTCTTTTGTGCAGGTTTAGGAAAGCTCTCACTCAAAACAGCATTAGACAATGAACTCCAATATCCTGAATGTGGTGGCTCTGCTTCCACAGACCTGGGCTCATCCTTTCGGATGAATGATCCAAACCAACCATCTCATGGCTCACTGGAAGAGCAGCTGAGTTTCTCTCAGTATTTTCCACCAGTAACTGAACATTTGCAGAGAAATCTGGCAATAATTAAAGGTTTTTAAGGATTACTTTAGAGGTAGTTTTCTTAGATAAAGTTTGTTGCATGTGCACATGCCACACCTGCAGCTGATGGATAAATCCTCCCACCAGGAAAATGATATTTTACTCATTTTTCCAGGAAAAGACTCACAATTGTGAGATCACAATCTGAGACATGCCATTAGTGCTCCCATTCTCTCTGCCTTACATTACTACACCTTTTCTAATAAACATCTTGCCAGTACCAAGTAAATTAGCAATAATCCTACATACTCTAACAATTCTAAAGCAGATCTGTTTTAATGGACATAATAAAGCTGTACAAGGAGTGAGTTTAAAAGAAAAACTTCACAGACAGAAATATTTAGTTTGAAACACTAAGCAAACATGTTTGCCTTGCAATAGCAACTCTTTTAAAGCCCTTCCTCTGTTTGCACTTCAAATAACTCCAGTGTTGACAGGCAGCAAGCGCAGGCAAATGTGTTGAATAAAACTTTCCCAGAAGTGAAATGCAACATAAAAATAAAGCAAAAAGGTATGTGTTGTTTTTAAATATAAAGTAACTCCCCAATTATTTCCTGTATACGTTCAGAAGGATATTTGCTTGCTCAAGGGAGAAAATTTGCATTTCTCTCTGTCTTTAGGGGTGAAACAGACTCTACTTCACATCATGCATTAATATATATATTATTATTATTATTTATTAGCATATTTATTGCAGGGCCAAATTGCCCCCTCTGGTGCATCTGAATAACCTCACTGAAGATCTCTGCAGAAGGCAGCCAACATGTTCATCACTAGTGAGAAGAGAGAGAGCTGGAAGGGCAGTGCCCCTCACCTGTCCCAAAATTCAATTGTACAGCCCCAGGCTCGGATGCCAAGGCATTCCCTGGCACTGCCAGGTTTAGAAAACCTTTAATGGGATACACTTCCCTGAACACAGCTGGAGATGATTTCACTCTTTTGCTGTCTCTCACCACACCTCACTCACTCCATTCCATTTTCCCAGTCCTACTCCATGAGCAGAGTGAATAAGGAGGTTACCACAGCTCAGTGTGAAACACGGAGTGCAGAGCCAAAAAGCAGCTGTCTGGAGAAAGAAGGAGCTGTGGAATGCATATTCCCTGTAAGCTCGCTCCCAGCTTTGCTGTGGCACTAAATAGGTCAGTGCAGGCACTGTGGGCAGGCTGGCACTGCTGTGCTCTGCAGGTCGGTGCTTCTCAGCCAGCAGCCCCTGCAAAATCCCAGGCACAAAGGTTCTCTCTGAGAACCTGGGTGAGAAACACCAGTCCAAGACTTTCAGGGCTGCACACTCAGACACTGACAGCTGACTGAAAGGAAGATGAAGCTCTTTAACATCTAAGATCCCACTTACCTACCTGGATTCTGGCATTAAAAAATGACATCATAATTATAAAATTGAGAAATCACATAAAAATATTTCAAAGCAAAAGAAAAAGGAGTATCTGTTTAAGAGGGCACACTGAAGTAACCTGTATATATATATATAAGTACACATGCATATATTCATTATAAACATGTAATATATTTCCCAAGTCAGTATTCTCATGCTGATAATTTCTGAAGTACAGCATCAGCACTTATTTAAAATGAGTTTGGCTGCTCATTGTGACAAAGCTGACTTTATTGCTATGTCACTGCTGGTACTAAGAGCTGGCACTTTGTGCTGAAAGCAAACAAGCTGTTGCCATTTGCCCTTTGAGAGCAGAAGTTAAAATGTCATTCCTACCTTCATTGTTAGTAGCATTCTCTGCCATGGGTGCAGTGGCACTGGTTCCTGCTGCCATATCCAAGAGAGGCTGAATTATTTCAATTTTAAATACTCCATTTTTCTGCCAGAGGTTCAGAACACGAACTATTTTACTCTGTTGAAACAAAAGGAAGCACCAGTGCTGAATCCAGCTTTCTTAAGTCACCATTTTGTCTTCTGTATGCAGAGAAGGTTTGTACAGCACGTGACATAATCACACGAACTTAACAAACCCTGTGTCGTGACAGAGGGCAGCAACACCTTTGAACTGGCAAAGATAAAAACTGCCAACTTATTTTACTGTCAAAGCAATCTGTGACATTTCCCTGAAACTCTTCTGGCCAGTCAGAAATCCAGGTGTGATGTACAATCCAGGACATCATTTCAGCCCCACATCTACCCAGGTGGTCCCAAAGGGATGAAACAACCAACCCACGTGAACAAAAGGAAAAGGAAGATGAGCTGGAAAGCCTTCAAGAAGAGAGGGGCAGTTAGACCAGAAAATGCTACCACAACACTCTAAGTCAGATTGAGGGTTCCTTGCTTGGTATTATCCCTAACCCAACCAATTCTATGTTGAGACCAGAAACTGCATCTCCATCATTATCCAAAGATGAGGAAAGCAAGTGGGAAACATCCTCACTGATCACTGCAGGATTAATTTAGAATCTCTGATTGTCAGCTGTTATTTTAAGCTCTTTTTTTTTTTTTTTTTGACATGAAGAACAATGCAGCTTCCAGGAACAAGCTGGAAATTGGCCTTTCCTTCTTTAGCCCAGCATTCAAACAAAAATGTCTCAGTAGCTGTGGTGCTTCAGCTGGAACATGCAAGCAGGTAGAAGGCACATGTTGTATTGCTGTCCTTTCTGCAGATTTAGTCATTCACCTGCACACATATAAGCTTTAAGTACCTTTTGGTCCCAATGAATTGATTCTGTTCTTTCACTGTGACTCAGTTATATACACCCATGTAAATCCACCTCTAACTAAGTGATTAAAGAATTTTACAAAATGTTTGCTAAAATAACATCCATTACAGAGAAACCTGAAATGTCTATTTTTAAGTAACATTTTGGTCTGAAAAACAGTTAACTTTAAAACAGCAGCATTTTTTTATTGCTTTGGGTAGTCTATCTCTCCAGAGAACTTGAAAATCATACAAAGGCCAAAAAATGGACTAGAGTAATAGTCTCATTTTCAGTCACATATTAATATTACAGAAAGGCTGTTAAAAAAAAAAAAAAAGTACCATTATACTCTTCAGAGATCCCCTACATTGTTGAGAATCTGCAGATCAGGGTATTTTTTTTTTTTAGGAACTAAAAATTCATTAAAGCAAGTGTGTTTTAAATAATAATATTCCCTATTTCAAGTAGTTCCATGAAGGAGATGAACAGTCTCATTCACTCAGATGAACAAAATGGTAATGGAGAAACAGAAAGGAGAAGGGATTGCTCTGTTTCACAGGCTATCAACCCAGGAGCTCCCAAATATCAGATTCAATGACTGAAGGTCTAAATGTTCCCCATTAGAAAACTACAGAGCATCAAAGCCTTTCAAAAGCTTATTTAGAGAGTTAGGGAGGACGTCAGGTAGAAAAGGAGTATTTCACTCTGACAAGGAGAAAGGGAGTAGGTGATTTTCTGGAAACCAACTGGCAGCTTCTAAAACACACTGTTCTTGAGAGTCTGTTTTGACAGAGGTCAGAAAAACCATCTTCTCTGGACCATCAGGAATTCACACCACTTTCTGAGCCTCTGTTCTACTAAAAAGTACAGTAGAACTACGAAAAATGAGGCCTTAGACCAGCCCTGACAGTGGTATGGGATTGGAAAAGACTGAAGAAAACAACATGATGATTTTTTTAGAAAACATTTCTGAGCAGAACAGTCTCTGCCTAGAAAAGCAAAGCTTCTCCTGCAATGCTTTCTTGTTGTGGCAGACACTGCCTTCCAAAGGAAGGTCTGAAGGAGCCTCAAGAACTTTTGGCACACTCAGACACACTGCTGAAGTCTCTGCATAGGCAAAACAAGACTGACGAGGTCAGGCAAAATACATTTTAACCAGAATTTGCATTGAACTGTCACCTCTGATGACCCCCCAAATCACGGCCACAGGAGTGCAAGCACCAAGGCAGCACCCCACCAGTGCACAGCAACACCTGAGGGGCTCGTCCTACCTTGTCTTCAGATGGACACAGATACAAATACTGGAATGTGGCAGTAATGTTCTTGGAGAACCTTGGCCCAAAGACATCCTTGTCTGTTCCGAACTGGTGCCGGGACTGGCGGACGATGGAGTCGATGACGTACAGGCCCGGCACTTTGTACTCCGGCTTGCACTGCAAACAGCACAGAGACCCTGAGTCAGGCAGGGGCTCCACTGCCCCCTCAGAGCCCCCCTGCAAACCTGCTCTGGGGCTGAAGCACTGCTCTGCACCCCAGCCCCCTCCTCGTCCTGCCCAGGCAGGCATGAACATTGCATTCCCTGGAAATACCTATGGTCTTAGTGACGATTCATTAGAATTTGGCACCTCCAGGTTCCTCCCCAGCTGCTGTAGGGAAGGTGGGAAATCTCAAATTTACTTCTTTCCTCCCCTCCTTAATGTATTGTGGAAAACTACAATGTGGAACTTACACAGACAAAGGGATACCTAACGAACCAGAATTTCCTCCCTCAAGCCCTAAGTAACAGAAGCCTTTCTGGTTATTTACTACCATTCTTAGCAATATCCAGCAAGGCATGCAGATAGTTTTATCAATTTTTTTTTTTTTTTTTTTTTACCTTTTTGATAAACTTCTCCACAATCTGGACAACATGCTTGTAGAGCTGGAAAATAAATACATCCATTAATTTATCATTTCCTCAGCAGTGGCACATCATTTTAGAAGCATTTTAACTCTTTGTGCTTACTACCACTTTGGAAAGGCTACAGAACGTTGCAGACACATTGCAAAAAGCAGAATGTTCCCAAACTGAGAAAAATACTCCATGGGGGAAACCCAGACCGAAGCCAGAAGTGTGCACACAAGGTACAGAGCTCGCCAAGTACTAGTGAAAGCTTTCTGGATTTATTTTCTCTGCAATCCACACTGGTTTCACATGTTAAAGTGCAGTTGCATCCTGCAATATTTAGTTTTATTACACAAAAATCACAACACTCAAGTGGGCGTAGCATGAAAAAGCAACGACTCAAAAAAAAATCAAGCTGGCATTTTGCTCCTAGTCTAAAACCAAGGGATGATATTCACCACCCACTTGTTTCTAGACAACAGCCTTAACAACAACTAGAATAAAGCTGAGATTGGGAAATCCTGAGTATTTACTTACAAGTGAAATAATAAAACATTGCTGCTGTTACAGTTTCATCTTTGTTTTGTTGTACTTTACCTTAATAGCTTTAATGGCAGCTTTTGTGATGAGAATCATCTTTGCTCGGGAAATAGGAGGTTTCATCTCCATCAGTGAGAAGAGCTAAACAGAGGAAACAAACATTAAAAATGTACTCTGAAGTTCAACAATTAAGCAAAAACAACATTTCAGGTGGGTGACTTGATTGCTGCCATCCCACAGGGTGCATGGCCACGCTGCTGGCTGGCCCTGGGAGAAGTGGCTGTTTCACAAACCCAAGGAAAGCAGCATTTACCAGGTTACTGCTAAAAAGAACTGCTCGGCACACTTGGCTGCCTTACCCTCCAAATGGCTCCCAGGGGAAAGGTTCACTCCTCAAGGAGAACATTTGCAGAAGTTATAGGTATTATATGAAGTTTATAGAGGTTTATATGAAGTATATAGAAGTTATGTGTCATCTTTATAGTTGACACTGGCCGTAACTGAAAATAAGCATTAGCTCCACGTTTCAGAAACTGAGGGAAACCAGAACTGCACACAGAGATGGACACAGAAAGCTGAGCATACACACATAATTGCTTTTACCTTGAAATATTCCTCACAAATCACAGAAAAAAATTGGTTTGTGTTACATAATTCCATTTTCGTCTTCATCATAAAGAAAAAATTGAGCCTTTGAATGTAAGTAAAAAATGTCATCAATTATTTGTCACAGAGCACAGTAAGATAATCAAAGTGTCTTCATTTGTCAGTGTAACGGAAAGTAAGATGTCATTTAAAACTTTGTCTCTTATGTTATTAATTAATTTGAAGTTCCAAGATACTGGTGAAGTGACCAACTTACACAGATTTATCCACTGTCTCAGTTAAGGAAAAAAACCATCAATGAAGGAGATAAAAAAAATTGGCCACGTACTCAGAGAGAAGGGAAGTGCTAACAGGGCTTCGAGCTGCACAAAAGGAAGCCTTACACCTAGAAAACACCGGGAGTAGGAAATTGACTTTCTTATTTTGTATTTACTTTCTTAATTTGATTCCTATTCCAGGAGATAGGAAAGAAGGAAAACTGTCCTTCCAGACAGTGGTAGCCACATGCCATTTCCAACACCAACACCAGACCATGACTTCTCATTATTCATCCCCACAAAATGCAAGTTCTCGTGCCAGAACGTTGGGGTTTTAAAGCCATTTCAGCTGTAAAGAGATACTTCAGCTAACATCCCTGCTTGCTGAGAGATCACAGTATGGACAAATAAAAACTGCCAGAAAAAACACAGGAGGAGAGCGGGCTCTGTGAGCTGATGGGGGTTTTTAAAAGAAAAAAACAAACTTGTTTTCAGTTTAGACTTAAGTGCAGAGACTCTTGATGAACAAAGTCAGTGCTATTATTAAGACTCAGGAAAATCTGTTTGAAGAGGTAATGAAAGGGGGAAAAATCCAAACCCTAACCACCAAAAGGCTCAAAACCTGAGATGGGGGAGGAAGAAAAACAACCAGCATTACGACTGGCACTCCACATCCCCTCCTTTACCCATGAAGAAGCAACTGGTTCCTCCAGGAAAGGATCCAGTCCCACAGAAAGAGAACAAAGGAGCTGGTGTGGAAGCACTGCTTTGATGTTTGTATTTCAGGAACACAAGGAGAGACCCCAAGGAAATTGGGAGAGCTCAGAGCAGGGCCCAAGGGGACAAGAAAGGAGTGCTGCAAGAAAATAAGAAGTGTCTTAAAAGTATCTCAAGCAGGATGTTGCAACTGGGGGAAACACAGAAAAAAATAAAAATCCAAGGACACATAAACTGCCGGGGAGAATGAAGGCACATATACATGAGTGTGCATATCTATCCATCCATCCATCCATCCATCCATCCATCCATCCATCCATCCATCCATCCATCCATCCACCTATCCTGTTCTTTTCACCTCCTCCACCATCTCTTGGAATTTCACCTCAGAATTCTGCTCCTTTTTTGAAATTACCTAAGATCTTAGTATACCAAATAACTATTTATAGTCAATTTTTATGTAATTCTCAGTATGTTACATGTGTCAACACCATGTTGTAGCGATGGCTACAGCTAAAATTTACCTCCCTTCCTAGTTCCTCGTGGCTTCTCCCTGTTGGAAGGGGGAGCTGCTCAAAAGACACCCCAGTACTTCCAGCTGCATTTGTTCAACTAGACCTGGATCTTCTTTCACACACGTTTCCCAAACCAATATACAAAACAGTCACCCAAACATTGTTTTCAGAGGGCTGTTTCACAATAATACAACCAGTTTCTCAAAGGACACCATGATCAATTCAAGGAACAACATGGACACAAAAATTTACACTCTATTTATTAAAAAAAAAAAAAAAAAAAAAAAAGGTAGTAGTATGTAACAAAGGCAAAGAAAATTTATGGCTTGAGAGGTTTCCAAAGTCCTGCCTCACAACAGGAACCTGTGCCTGGAATGCTGTGACCTGCTAGAAATGACTTTCTGCTTTTACTGCCCCTAACTGCCTGTTTACAGGATGCTGATACAAAAGAAGTAGAGGTGTTCAAGGATATTAAACTCAAGCCACAGTACAAAACAAGGATTTAAGAGTATTTCTGGGTGCTTCTCCCAGCAGGACGGAAGTACATGGTAAAGTACCTATAAAGCCAGGGATGCAAAAGGCAGAAAATTCACCTGCTCAGTTTCAGGGTAAAAATGCTATTAAACCACAGCAGGAGAGTAAAAGGGAGACCAAGCACAGAGTGACTGTCCCCAGATGCAGAATGAGTGTGAAATGCAGGAGCTCCTCACGGGGCAGAGTGAACAGAGACCTTCCAGCTCCCACTGTGCCCCTGCTCCAGCCCAGGAGCCCTGGGAGGTGCAGAGGGGCACAAGGAACAGGGTGCTGATGGTCTTTACTTCTCAGTCTTTTGAGCAGCAAATTATTAATTTCTCTCATTCTATAATTAATGCCCTGTGATGGTTTAGTTTACGTGGAAACCTGAGAACCAGGGGGCTTTGAAGTAAAAGGGAGAACTGCTACTTTAAAATTTACCCTTGATGTATGATCTTAAGTCCATCTGTTTTAAGTGTGACCTAACACACTAAAAGTACCTTTTAGGACTTGAACTGACTTCCTTGGCTTTGCCCTCTTGCTCAAGTGCCTGTCCCATAAAAAGGTGTCTTTGTTTACAAATAAAGAGCTGTGAGCCCATTTCATACACTCACTAAACCAACCCCAGAGCACAGCAGCTGCACAGAGAGGAGCATGAGCTACTGAACCAGACAGTGGTTAGTCATTAGTGGATATCAAGCACCCAGGTCATTGTCAGGACACCTCACCCAACCTCCCCTTCTCCAATTTCCAGAGCAGTCTAACATGCCCTCAACCATTCCAACACACCTTAGGTGTCCAACAACCCTTCCCAAAGCAGGCTCCATATTCATTCACTGTCTTTTGGAATGTATTTTATTCATGCATTTAGAAACCACCCGACCCAGCCAACCACCAGAGACTTACAGACATAACTGCAGTTGCTTGTTCCTGTACAGGAACAAAGGGCTCGTGGAGGACACGACAAACAAGCACAGATATTGCACTGTTTTGTTAACAAAACACCTTTACTGTTAGTGCACGACCAGATCTCTAAAAGGAATTCTGTCAGCTCCATACATTTTCCTTCCTCTATAAAAGTCACTGCTTCCTTTCCTCTGCAGGTCCCGGTTCTTCCTTAAGGGAAGGAGAAGGATCTGTTGCTAAGCTGTATCTCAGAAGATCAATGCAAGTTTTAAATGCTTGACCACCAGCTGTGAAGCACAGCAAGTATTAGGTGCTGCTGAAGGTAAGAGAGCACCATAACATCCAGAGCTGTCAGGCTGCATTCTTTGGAAAATACAGTGAGATTTGATTTTGACCAGGTATGACCCCCAGGCAATGAAGCTCAATAGCACTTCATCAACTAGGCTACTTCTGTGGCCCAGAAAGACCATTCACAAATCCTGAATCACTGGGGAGAAACATCTTCACAAAAGATACGCATATGAAAATGACATCACGCAAGTGCACAGAATGGAGTTTTGTTTTCTACTCATGTGCTCTGGAAAGGCAGCTTTCGGGATCAGTGCAGGGCTCTTTTGCCCAGCACATCTCCTGGAAAGCTGCTTGTCTCACTACTTCTCTTACCAGGAATCCCTACCAGAATGTCACAGCTTCCAATGTTCCTGGGAACAAGTTCAGGGCAGAGGCAAGGGACTCCAGCCAGATGCTGGTAGCTGTGTCCTTCTCCTTTTCCGTGCACACGGAGCCTCACTGGGGATCCTGAGCTCCAGTAACTGCTGGAGAACCACTGGGAAGGATATCCTGCTAGCCTCTATTTATAGCTCCTCAGGATAGAGGGGAAGGCTGTCACAGAACGGGCAAAATAAAGCCTTGCCATTGGCAGAAACAGCCACACTGGATCCCAACCTCAACTGTCCAGTGCCCTAAGGATGGGCAAACAGCAAAGAAGGAATGTGCAGCTCCAGCTTTAAATAAACAGCCACCAGCACCTCTCATCTGTTTGCCTCTAGGCACTTTTAGGTGGGGTATCAATTGTTTCAGGGGTACACATTAACAACTGAGGCACAGGACTAAGTGAATGACATGCATTACTCAACACAAATAGAAGATTACAACACAGGAAAGTTGACTTTATTCTATTTCCAGCAGCAAGACTGCAGAAAAAAAAATCTTTATTTCTAACTTTTATAACCAGTAAACTATGCCTCAAGCTTTCCAGATTAAAGAAAAGGACAGGCATCTCCTAAACTAAAACATTTCAAGGATTTATATGGCAGATGTGTGGGTTCAGTGGGGGGGGGATTGTTTGTGTTTTGGGGGTGTGATTTTTAATTTTTTTTTTTTTTTTAAGAAAAATGTTTGCTTGTTCTTAAAACCGTGTAAAGTTCTGTCCCATTATCCAGTACCTTTTGTGATTTATTTATACTGTATCATTACTGTAACATAACATATACACCTAACAGCACATGAATTCTAACTCGTGAAAGCAAACTCCTCAGAGAAAACCCACTCCACTACAGACCTGTCAAATCCCACCCATTCAGCTGGCAGCACCTGCTCGAAGTACAGCTGCATGAAAAGAAAGCAGCCAATACAGAACCCCTGCGTGCTCCTGCAGAAACACGAGGACTTGGACGAGGACACTTATTGGCAAAGCTGCATTCAAACGCAGGTCCAAAGAACAGGATTGGCGACGGCACCACAATCCAACGTCAATTACGCAACCCGGGAGTTCCCACCCGCTGCCAGAGCCGAACTCACTTTTCTCCCTCCCCAAGCCCTTCTGCCCAAGAGGGGACACCAAGCCCACAGCTTAGGGGACACCAGGTTTACAGCCACGCTTTGAACTTGGGCCCCCACCATCTGAGAAATTGCCACCAACTCCAAACCCTCCCAAAAGCTCCAAATAATGGGACCACCTGACGGAGTGAGTGGCATCTCCTCTTTCAGGCAGAGTGGCAAAGAGCTGGCAGGGGCCACCTCCAGGGAAGCAAAGCCAGCAGGGAATCACTTCTACCACACGTGGCTAGCGCAGCACCAAACTGCAGTTGGAGCTGCCATGGTAAAACCACAATTCCCTGGCTGCAGTGGCACTGTACAGCCAGCAAGTGCAGGAATTCCGGGCCTCTGGGGTATTCTGTATTCCTGTAGGGCATTCTGTATTCCTGTAGGATATTCTGTATTCCTGTAGGGCATTCTGTATTCCTGTAGGGCATTCTGTAGCTGCCCCATCTTCACCGCTGAAGCTGTTCCACTCCCAGTAAAAGAATTAACTCTTCAGTGGCTTGGGAGTGGCACTCTGAAAGCCTCACAAATGAGCTCTCCCAGGCTGAGCAGCCCGTGCTACCCCCACCGCTGTGGGAACAACACCCAGAGCTTTGGTACAACTGCTCTGTCCCTGAGAAAGCCCAGAAAGGAACAATACCTGCCCGTAAATCTGACCCTCCTCTCGGCTCCTGTCAGCCTGCGTGCTCCGGGTGCACAGCCCCAGGCAACAGGGGTGCAAAAGGGAAGGGAGCAGCCTGAGAACTGGACTTTATGTCCTGCACAGCACCACAAACACAGCTCCTGAGAGGGAACAGGGCAGGAAGCACGCAGCTCCTGCAGTTATTCACGTGCTGCTGCACACACCAGTAGCTGCACAGAAGCACTCAGGCGTACAAAGGAGTCCAGAACAGGGATTTTTGCGAGTGCACTTCTCTCCCCCGGATCTGAGATCCAACTGAAACCCAGTGCTTTGCTCCCCCAGCAGGGTTTCTCTCAGGATTCCTAACTGCACCGAAGGAAGGCGTCCCGCCATTCCTACGTGGAGAGGAAGAGGTACGGATCCAAACACGCCCGTTGCCAGGACACGGATTAGTCACGGGATCCCCAGAAGCACCACTTCTGCTCTGCAGCCACCCTTCAGCACCAGCAGCGTCTGACAGGCACGGGGCACTGCCTGCACCACCCGGGTTTGGCGGCAGCACTGCTCTGCCAGGACCACTGCTCACACTGAGGCAGGAAATTAACAAATTGCTGCTCCCTCTTTCTATCAACACTGAAAATGGCACACGTGCGCGGTTCGAATTTTTTGGGGAAGGTGGCTTTGCACCCTGCCATCCCACTGGTTCAGGGCTGCTCAAAACCCCCCAAACACTGGCAAATAAACAAAGCATTAAGAGAAGCTGCAAGCTATCCGCCTTTCCCTCTGCTCTTGCACGGTTTTGGTAGGAGGAGGGCATTCTCAGGTGTGTGCACGACAAAGCCTTGCAGAGAGTGAGCCTTACACAGCCTGAGTCCATCACAGGGGAGCAGCTGCCATTTCTCCTGTTTCTGTGCAACAGGCAGGCACAGCCAGCCAGCCGCCAACACGAACCTGGGAACAGGCTCTGGCTCAGCTTCAAGTGACTTTCTGTCCACGGATGGTCTGCAAAGCCACGCTGTCCAACTGAGGCAGAGGTATAACTAACAGCAATTAATAATCATACTGAAGTCACGTGTCAAAAACTTTATACAGCAGAGGCCGAATTCAGTTGCTATGTATCATGCAAAAAACAACCACGGTCCTCTTTGCTTCCAACTCCTCTCGGCTGACAAAGAAATAAAAAAAAAAAAAAAAAAAACCACACCAAAAAAAAACCCAACAAAACCAGAAGAAGACAGGGAGGGACCTTCTGTGCGGTAGGAAAGGCGAGTAAACGCTTTCCAACCCGCCCAGCCCCCAGAACTGGGATCGATCCCCGAGCCCCATCCCAGGCGCCGTTCCCAGAGAGGGATGAGCCCCCTCCCTGCCCCGGCAGCCTCTGCCCGTGCCGCGGCTCCCTCGCCAAGCCACCACCGGGAACCGCCGGTCCCCAGCAGCACACACGGCCGGGGGCGCCGCGCGACAGCGAGCCCGCCCGGGCAGCCCTGCCAACAGGGATCCGGCCCGGGAGCCCGGCATGCCGCTCCGCGGCGCTGCCAGGAGGAAAGCGAGGGAGCAGCGGGAGGACGGAGGCCGGCGGGGAGGCCCGAGGCTCGCCCCCACCGCCTCCGGCCCGGCCCGGCCCGGCCCGGCCCGCGCGGGGCCTCGCGGAGCGGCCCGGCCGCGCTCGCCTCCATTTTCCCCCGCAGCACCGCTCCGCGCCCGGCGGCAGGCACGGGCCGGCGCTCCCCGCGCAGGCCGCAGGCGGCGGGGCCGGGCCCGGCCGGAAGCGCGGGGAGCTGAGGGGACGCGATGGCGGCCGCCGTGTGTCCCCCCCCCCCCCGCGCCGCGGCCCGCGCTTCGCCGCCCGCTCCCCGGCTCCCACCTCTTGGTTGAAGGCGTTCACGGCCTCCATGTCGGCGCTGGCGGCGGGAGGCGGCGGGAAGGCGGCGGGCGGGGCGGGCGGGCGGCGCGGCGGGGCCGGTCGGTGCCCTCAGGGCGCGGCCATGATGGCGGCGGCCATGGCGGGGCTCGCGGGCAGCGCGCGGCCCGGGCCGACCGCGCGACGGGCGGGGGGGGGGGGGGGCGGAGGGGGGGGAGGCGCGGTGCACGCCGGGATCGGCCGGGCCTCCTCCCGGCCCACGCGAGAGGTTGGGCGGGAGGGATGGCGGGGCCACGTGACGGCTCGGCTCGGCTCGGCTCGGCTCGGCTCGGCTCGGCTCGGCTCGGCGCGCGCCGGCGCCATGTCAGCGCCGCCCCCGCTGTGGCGGGGTGGGGTGAGGGAGGTGGGAGAGAATGGCGGCAGCGGCCACGCCGGTGCCCTCAGCCGCTGTCACCGTCACCGACACTGCCCTAGCCCCTGGGACGGCACCGCTGTCCCGGCACGCCCCACAGGCGCCGCGGTTCCGCCCCTCAGAGCAGGCCGCAGCTGCTGTGGCTCGGCTCGGCTCGGTTCGTATGAACTCGGCCGAGTTCGGCTGAGCTCGTGAGTTCGGCCCATCTTGGTTCGGCTAGGTTCGATGGGTTCGGGTGAACTCGGTGCCGTTCGCTGCGTTCGGCGCAGCTCGGCTGGGTTCGGCCGAACTCTGTTCGGCCGTACTCGGCTCGGTTCGTCCGAACTCGTCTCGGTTCGGCTGAACTCGGTGCCGCTCGCTGCGTTCGGCACAGCTCGGCTGGGTTCGGCTGAACTCGGTTCGGCCGAACTCGGCTCGGTTCGTCTGAACTCGGCTCGGTTCGTCTGAACTCGGCTCGGTTCGGCCGAACTCGGCTCGGTTCGGCCGAACTCGGCTCGGTTCGGCCGAACCCGGCTCGGTTCAGCTAAGCTCGGCTCAGTTGGGCCGGGCTCGGTCCAGAAGAAGGCCTTTAGGGCCGCTCGGTGGGTACAGTGACACTGAGCCCTAGGGTACAGTGACATTGCGGCTCCCGTCGGTGCTTTTCTGTGGGATGTACGCACGGAGCATTTAAACCTGGGAAGCAGTGTGCGACTAATCAGCTTGTAAACATTTTTGGTTTTGCAGTACACTGATAAAAAAAAAAAAAAAAAAAAAGAAATCTAATTGTATTATATGTGAGGGAGGAGGAAGAAATCCTATGCAAGAGAGAACTCTTAGGTCGAAGATGATAACAGATGATAAAGGTGATTACAAGCACTGATCAAATCCTAACCTGTGGCTTCTATTAAACTTTCCGGGTATTTGGGTGCAAATCATTCCTGAGAGGCTTCACACCTCAGATTTCCAGCTTGTTTTTAAATTTTTTTTTCCATTTACTGCTGCTCCGCCAGTGCCTGCAGCGGCCAGGAGATGGCCCTGATGTCCGCACTAAGAGGGGTAAACCAGGAAAAACACAATTTGTCTCTCCCTGAAACTCAGTCTGAGGAGTGTCAGCAAATATCCTGGGCCGCTGTGAATTCACGGGATAAAAGCTGGCTTTGATGGAGGGGCGCAGATTCAAGAACAAAGCCCAGGAACTCGCTGCTTCACAAGAGAACTCTTGTTTCCTTGCTCAGGACCAAGGAGCTGACGTGTCCCTGCATTCAGAGGACAAAATCCCCGCGGGTTGCTGGGGGTTTGTTTGTTTTTAAAGCCACAACAATCCCAACGGCAGTTTGCAGCACTTTGAGACGGTGAGGTTATTATTTTATTTTTTTTTTTTCAAGATTATTTTCCACTGAAAAAGGCTTTATCACCTCTGTTTTTTTTTTTTTTCTTTGTTGTACTGCGGTGTCAGTGCCTGGCACAGAGAGCCGCGGTCAGTGCCCCTCGTGCCCTGCTGTCCCTCTCACCTGCCACTGCCCACAGCACCACTTCTTATCACAGCTTTATTTTCGGGATTCGCTTCCAGACCTTCTGCTGTGCTCTCAGCTAAAGCACTCAGCCCTGCCTGCATCCAAAACTCCCCAGGCTGCTTTTCTTTTCAGTCAGAAAAGCGCGTGTGAGAGCACGGAAACCTGTTCCATTTTCTTAGCAATAACAACACCATTTTATACACACACACACACACACACATATATATATATATATATATATATATATATATATATATATATATATAAACACACCCACACACGCACAGACTGCGCCGTGGCCACTCTGCAGATTGTTTTCTACGTGCTGTGCAGGAGGATTCTTGCAGAGGATGATCATTTTTGGGATTTGGGACTGAATTAGATCATCTCAAATCGCAGAATGGCCTGGCTGGGGAGGGACTTTAAATCCCATTCCTGCCATGGGCAGCAGGGACACCTTCCCATGTCCCAGGTTGTTCCAAGCCCTGTCCAGCCTGGCCTTGGGCACTGCCAGGGATGCAGGGGCACCACAGCTGCTCTGGGCACCTGTGCCAGGGAAGGATTTCTTCCCAGTATCCAATTTAAACCTTCCTCTGGCAACAGTAATCCGCTTTTTTTTTTTTTTTTTTTTTTTTTTTTTTTTTTTTTTTATTTGTTTGTTTGTATTTTTTTTTTTTTTGCAAGGTAGAAATCCCACCGTTTCCAAGGTAAACAATTAATGAATCAAACCCTGCCAAGATAAACATTCCTGTGTGTGTGGGATGGGTTTGCTGGTCCGTGTGCTCCTCCAAAACTCTGGAGCACTGCAGAAAGGGGGGTGTCTGGAGGACTCCACAGCTCCTGGAGGCAGTGAAGCTGCTTCCCGGATTTTTTTTTTTGGCTTTTCCTGGATTTTAATGTTCCATTTCCTGTCACGAAGAGCAGCGTTTCCCCAGCTTCTCCTGCTCCTCTGCAGGCTCATGACTAATTGTCAGTGGCAATTTACTACCTGCCTCTTTCACAGCACAAGGATTTTTTTGTTTTGTTTTGTTTTGTTTGTTTTTTGTTTTTTTGTGGTTTTTTTTTGTTTTTTTTTTTTCAGTTGGATTTTTTTTTTCATTTATTTACAGGCCTGGGGATTTTTTGTGTGATGAGAAACATACATTGCAAAGGGTTTTTATTTGTTTTTTTTTTTCTCCAATACATGCATTTCTGTGTTCTGATTTCCTGTAATTCCTCTATATCCACAAATATGGGTCATATTAGAGAAATATGGGCAAGCCTAGAGTGGATTCTAGGAAAAAAATACCTTGCTGTAAGTGTACAAGTACAGCTGGGAATATATTAACGTTGGATACATGTGCTTGTAAATAAGATCTTTTATTTAGATATTTTACTCAGTGTGGGGATTGAGACATACTTCAGAAATCATTACTGCCAACATTTTGGGAAGATTCTGAGAGCTTTTCTGTGTTTTTGATACTACACTATTTGGAAAGCAACCAACTGGCAACAAGGCACATTTGGCATGGGCTGGGAAGATGTGTATTCTGCTCCGAGTGACCCTGAGGTCTGTTAGCATCTTATTTAGAATACTTAGAAGATGAAGCTCATGCAATCATGCTTTTTGTACACATTTATTGTGTTTTGGGGAAACGAGGCCTTAATCAGGTTCATTTATTTATCTTGTTATTGGATAAATCCCTAGCTATTGACTGTCCAAACATTTCAGTTGTAATGCTCAAATATAGAAATCATCCTGTGATATTGCCAGGGTTACTTCTAAAAATAGACTTTTGTAAAAAAAAAGTTTTAAAAATGGACTGTTCAAAACGGAAAGTTTTAAAAAGTTGTAAAAATGGACTGGTTTGAAATATTATGCTTTAAACTTATTTTTGCGTGGCTTTGCTCTGCTTAAAACCTACTTACTCTGTTTGTTTTAAGGGTCACACCCACTTTTGTCACCTGTCCTGTGTCTTATCCTGTGTTAATGTATATCAGGGGACAGACTAAAGGAGTGCTTGTACCATAACTGTGAGGCAAAACCCTGCAGGCACATAAATACCTAATCCCTAGCTATTTAAATACACCCCTGCATTCATCCCATCAATCGACTTTGCCCCATTTGTCCTTCACCCTTCCATGTTTTTCAGCTTCCCCTGCACCGTGAGCCTGCCTCTGTGTCCCTCTGCATTTCCTAATGCCAAGCTTGTGGCTGCTCCTTCCTGTCACCTTCCAGGGGGAGTGAAGCTGCCTTTGGCAGGAGATAAAACGCTCTCTTAGATGTTGGATAGAGCTGGGAAGAGCTCCAGAGGAGCTCGTGAGAGCTGACCACACGTTATTGAACAACACTCAGTGCCTCTCTCCCTGTGTGCTTTGCTGCACCTTCCCACTCTCTCTGTTCCGCTGGTGGTGGCAAAGCTTCCTCTGGATTCTCCCTGCAGGGCCTGGTTGGGTCCAGAAGAATAACTGGAGCTGCTGGTTCGTCCTGCCAGATGGGTCACTGCCACCTTGCTGCTCCTGCCTGCCTGCCTGCCTCCCAGAAAACGCATCTGAGCTTGATTTAAAGATTTCCAAAGGAGGAGACTCTGCCATAATGCCTCGCCGGGTTGCCGTGCTGCTTAATTACCCTCACTGTTAAAAATATGTGTCTTATTTTACAGCCTGAATTTGTCTGGATTCAGCTCCCAAGCCCTGGATCTCATTATAGCCTCATCTGCGAGCCTGTGCTCCTACTCAGGCACACAGGCTGGGAGCAGGAGCCCCCTCCCTTTGCTAGGCTTGAAAGGACCCAGCTCCTCCACTGGAAAGTTTGTTATTTAAATCCTTTTTTCACTCTTTCCCGAATTTTCTTCGGTTTACCAACTCCTTGACTTGTTGGAGGTGCATTTTTCCAGCTGGGGTTGCAGGAGTGCAGGATACTTGGATCATTTAGCGGCCTTTTTTCTTCTTTCCCTTTTCTTAAGGGAAAAGGAGAAGAAAAACCCTTTTTTTCTTCTTGTTCTCCCTCAGGCCAGGGCCTAAGATGTTATTTTTGATAGGCAGGAGGGCCCGCCCAGTGCCTGAGTCACGTTCTCTCTTTTGGCCACTTCGGAGCAGACAGGGTCTGAAAGTGCTGTCAAAGCCAGAGTCTTTGTGAGTAATTCCTCTTCCCTGCCGAATATTTCACGGTACTTAGTGTTCATCAGCCAGGTGGATCAGTGCTGATTCAAGGGAGAATGTGCCTGCTGCAGAAACAGGTGCAGGAATGAAGAACCCACTGGGTTTTGTAATAATCAGCCTGGTATTCAAACACGATTCTGTAACTGTGTAAATATGCAAACCCAGAGCTGTATTTTTATCTGTGTTACTTTCCTTCTTCTTCTTTTTCTTTCTAGAAAGTCTGTCGGTAAAATACTCAAAAAATTTATTTGGATCATTCAGGAACTGTCTTCCAGTTTTCCACTGAAGAATTTACAAGGATGGGTTGACTGGAGCCTCTCTCCCTGTGAATATTTGAAGCAATTCCCCCCCTGGAACCCCTGGGATCAGAGCCCAAGTGTCTGCAGCAGCAGCAGCAGCCACAGTGGAAGCTGGGGGCAACAAACCCATCTCTGTAGCCAGGGCACCAGCAGGAGAAAGAGCAGCAAAATCTCATGGGAAATATTATTTCACCAACATTGTTTTTTTCCTTTTCTGTTGCAGGGGGAAGTTGGAACAAATGTTCCCTGCTTTGTGTTCCTTGAACCAGTGTGATAGGGGGCTTGAGCTTGTGGATAACACTCCTGAGATTGAAAAATAAGCAGGAAAGGGAAAATAACCTGGAGAGAAACAGGAACTAAATGGGAGCTGGAGGAGCTGCACCCCCGCCAGGAGCAGGGATTTGAGGGGGATGTGTATCTGTGTGGAAAGGGAACCTTTCCTGGGCTGGAACACGGTGGGATGCAAAGGAGCTGTGTTGGTTTTCTTAGTTTTTACAGAGATGGGGCAACTGAGAGGCATTTTAAAAGGTTTGATTCCATTAACAGTGTCATGAATAGTGAGACACAAGAGATGTAGAACCAATGCCATTCCATCAGAAGACAACTCAGCACACCTCATCTCAGTATTTGCATACACACATACAAAACTACAGAAACTTTCCATCAAGTGTGAAAGATTCCTTAGAAATCCGTGTCCCACAGAGCTGTGGGAGGGCGGCTCTGCAGTGCAGCGCCAGGCTTTGGGAAGGAGCCCCAGACCAGCAGAGTTTCCCTGGGAAATGCACAGGGTTTGTTTCCAGCTCTGGGTCCCCGTGTCGGCTCTGATGCCGTGGACCCAAGCCCCCCAATTCGGAGCACTGAGGCAGGAATTTGCTCTTCCCCTCCTCTGAGCGCTGTCTTGACAGCTGAGAGCAGCCAGAGAGCTTTTGCTGACACGCCCTGAGCTGGAACATCTGGAGAGTGTAAGCTCTGCTTTCCCTGTGAAACATCCTCAGCTCAGGAATTCTCTTCTTCTCCCAGTGCAGCCACACGCACTGACCCCAGGGCACAGTGCAAGATGTTTGCCTGGGCTCTGGCAGCCAGGCTCAGGATAACTCATCCCGTGGGAGTCTGGGTGGGATGATGGTTTTTAAACCACGGCTATCTGTCCAGGCTGTTAAACAAACGAAACAAAACCGTTTCACAGCAAACAAATTGACCGAAATAAATAAAGCCCTCAGATTTTGGTGGCTGTGCCGTGGGGGTTCTCCGTGCCTGAGTGAGCGAGTGACCTCTGCCAGGACACCCCTTCTTGATCCTGCAAGGGAAGTGTATCCCAAGTGCCTCTGTCACAGCAGACTGGCACGTGTGACACGCTCAGGAATAAGCCAACACTGAATTTTTACGTGGAAGTGGTGCAGGTGACAGAAAGGATTTCAATGGAACAAAGAAACACATTCCTTTTTCTTTCTTTCTTTTTTTTTTTTTTTTTTTTTTTTTTGGGAGGGGGTGGGCTCAGCCCAGTTAGTTCTTTTAAGCATGCCAAGGAAAAACCTTGAGCTGAAATACTTGTGGATTGGAATATGTATGGAATAATGCCAAGGGCAGGGACACCTTCCACTGTGCCAGGCTGCTCCAAACCCTCTCCAGCCTGGCCTTGGGCACTTGCAGGGATTGGGCATGCACAGCCTCTCTGGGCACCCTGTGCCAGGGCCTGCCCACCCTCACAGGGATTCCTAATTTAAAACTGAACCTATGAATTTTAAGCTCGTGTCACTTCAGCAATGTTTGGGGTGCTGAACACACGCCAGAGCATCCACCTGTAAATAATTGCACACTTCACAGCCGTGCTTGCCAGCCCTGAGTCTTTGATGTGGTGTCCACAGCTGGGGAAGGTGCATGCAGAGACCTCTCTGCAGCAAGGTAACTGTGATTTGTAAATGAGCCTTGCAGTCACCACCCAGCAGGTCTGTCCTGGACACAAAGGGGGACGCTTGGAAAATGAATGTTTTCGGCTGCAAAGCACCGAGATGAATTTTCATAGCTTGGTACATGACTGAGTTCATTTCCAGGTTTTCTAATCTGATTCTTTTGCTGCTTTCCAGCAGTTCATCCAGCCATCCAAAACTCTCTCATGCTTAAACAAAACATGGAGGTCTTTGCTCAGGAGGGAATCGCTGCTCTGGTCACATTTTAACAAGGTGTTTGGAATATTTCTTGCAAGGAAGCATTTGAATATCTGCTTTTCTTTTTTTTTTTTTTTTTTCTCTGAAAAAACACCCCTTACTACAGATGCAAGCACACAGCCAGTCCTGGGCTGGGCTCTGAGGCACTGGGGTATTTTCTGACCCATAGCCAAGAAAAAGGAGGAGAGTAAGGAGATACAACCAGACATTTTGAGGGCATCTTGGTTCTGAATTGTCCCTGTGGCGTGGCACTGGCAGGAGGGTTTGGAGCAGCAGCAGGCCCTCCTTGGGTGTAAAGCTTTGTTTCAACCCCATCTTTATCCTCAGCACGCACTGCAAAGGCTCTCAGAGCACAGGAACAGCAGGACTGACCCAAGGAGGCCACTGCAGGGGCTCTGTCAGCATTCCCCACACCTCAGCCCTTTTCCTGCAGGATGCACTAAACCCAGGGATTCACAACGGTCTGGTCTCCCTGCTCTTCCCATCTCATCCATCACTGACCTCTAAAAGCTCTTTGAACATACAGGGCATTTCCCATACAACCCTCTCGTGTGCTCCTACGTGTGAATGGAGCTTAAACCCCAGGTCCTAAATGACACAACAGTGTGCACTGCAAGGAGGCCTTGACAGCAGCTTCATTGAAATTCAGAAATGGAACTTCTCAATTAATGCAGCGGGGAAAAGAATAACAGCACCAATGCAGCAACCCCCTGCCAGTCACTTTGGCATTAGATTCCATTTGCTTTCTGACACCTCCAAGGGCTCAGTTTGTGTGTTGGCTGTGGGGGACAGAAGCTGCAGAGAGCAAACTGGAGATTCCTGGGGGAGCACAGGTCTGGCAGAGATTTTGGAGGGGCAGTGCCACATCACCCCACTGCCAACACATTTCTGTAAAAGTCATCAAATAGTTCAATGCTTACTCATGTAAAATTGCATATTTATATATCTATACACACACACACACACACACACACACATATATATACATGTGTATATATAACTGTATTCTGAATATTTCTGAGGATGACGTATGTCCAAAGACAAGTTTGAAGCTGATGAATGCTCAGGATCCTGCAACCATGGAGAAGTGAAACACACTGATTCTCCATGCTGGGTTTAGGAAGGGCCCTGTCCCTGTCAGCTGAGTGGCATCTGCAGGACCCAGGCACAGAAGTCACAATGTCCTCAGCTGGTCCTGGACATCCCTGGCACGTGGAGAGGGTTCTCTTCTCCACTGCTGCCCCTTGTTTGGCTCCTTCCTGTTCTTGTGGCAGTGCCAGCAAACACAGGTTCTCCTCTGCCTGAACTCGGGGATTCAAACACCGCAAACCCCTTAAAAATTATCGAAGAACAAATACATTCTCACTTCAAAAAGTCTCCTTTAAATTAACTTAAACTCTTTTAATCTCTAATATCTGAACACCAAATATTACAAAATTAAAGAGCTGTCAAAACAACCCCCCCCCCCGGCAAAAAAAAACCTCAACCAAAAGCCTGCAAAAACCCCCAATTATTTTAAAGCAGGGTGAGATACCCAGGAAAGCAAAAGCAATAGCAGCCTGACTTTCTCTTTTTTCAGCCCATCAGCACTAAGTCAGGGTACCTCCTGTGACCTGGCTGAAGTCAGCAGTTCCCCACTGGCTGCAAAAGCCCTGCTGATGTGGCAGGGAAATGTTGAATTGCCACCTTTAATCTGACCAGGACAGAATGTACTCGGTGCCCTCCTGCAGCACAATTACGAGTTCCCAGTAAGGATTCAGCCCAGGTAAACCTCAACACTGGGGCCCAGGGGCCTCAGCCTCCCTCGTGGCTGTAAAACTCCCAGTCCACAAGCCAATAATCCATTTTACTGCAGTGTTTTAAAAGGCTGGAGATGGCAAAGGACAATACTCTCAGGGTAACTCTGAATTTCTTTTCTTTCATGGGTATAAATCAAGCTCTACATTATTTTTAGCAGCTTGCTATTACAGCTTTTGCAACCCGAAGACAGACTACTGCCTTTAATTCATTAGTAATTTCAACAGTTAATCAGAAAATGTCATTACCTAGAAAGTCTGCAGCTCAAAATAAAGCACACTGGAGTTAAATTTAAATTAGAGCATGGACAGAAATGAATGCAGCCTTTGATCCCCTTCTCATCCAGACTGCACCCTGATGGGCACAGCTGGACAGGATGGGAATGGTGAGAAGGCAGCGGTCTCGCCTGGTAAAAGGATACTGTCAACTCATTAAATCCTGGAGTTGAGGCAATTAAAAAAAAATATTCACTGGCTTCTTTCAGAGCTCTCCTCCTGTTTGCTGCAGCGGACACTTCTCGCCAGTTTTATTTCTGAAAGAGGCTGGTTTTCAGGTGTCTGACTGGCAAACACACCATTAACATCTGTTTAATCCTCCAAGTGGCCAAACCGTGTTTCTGCCAGCCGAGCCCAAACAAAGGCACCAGCTCTGCCTGCCTTTCTCTGAAGGGATATTCCTTCAGGCAGGGAAAGAGTCTGCCTCCAGACCCTCTTAGCACTGCCATATATTTGGATAAGACAGGATGCAGCCTCTTCCCAACTCGAAAGCAAGCTGTACTTTTCACTCTCCCAGCGCAGCCTTCCCCCGCCCTCTTTCCCCCCCTCCTCTTTTTTCCCTTTGTTCCCACACAGCGATGTTGTTAAACCCCTCACATTTGTCATGCTGACCCGAGGAGCTGTGACACAGAGCCGGGCTTGCCACGGAACCATCCTGCCTTGCCACTCTCCTCACCTGTGCAAGGACTTGGCCACCTGCAAACACAGGGACAGCCCTGGCGCCTTCCCACTGCAGCTCCGATGGAGGAGATGTCAGTGAAGCTCTCTCCTGGACGTGTCCTGCCAAAGTGCAGCCCAGCTCAGCAGTGGGGCATGATCCTGTGTCCCTACTCCTTCCCACAAGGCACCAAACCACTCCTGGCATAGGTCAGAGGATGTGCAGACTCTTGTTTTGGGTGGCCGTGTGCTGTAATGCTTGTAAATGTACCCAGCACATGCAATGAGTGGAGGTTTTCATCCAAGCTATTATTTATGGGCTTTGAAGCTTTCCCTTCTCCAGTTTCTGCCTACTGGGACAGTGCTGGATTTCTGTTTTGTTTGAAATTTCATCTGAAAACATATATTTCAGTGGAGCATGGTGGTGTGGAGCCAGTCCCAGGGCTCCCAGCCCTGAGAATGTCTTTAGCCACTGGGAATGAATTTTGGAGAGGTCAGTGAGAGATTCAGTCGGTGGAATGCGGCCATTAGAGACAAAAATCCAAATTAAGTAGACAGCAATGAGATGCAAAATCAGATTTATGCTTTTAAGGAGTCAAAGAAGAGCTTAAAAAGCAGGGAGAGGTGTGTTCAGTAGCCCTGTGGTGGGAGAAGGAGCTCGGGATGGGATGGGATGGGATGGGATGGGATGGGATGGGATGGGATGGGAGCTCTAGGTCGGCTGGTGCCAGGTACAGCTGCCCCTCAACAGGAGGTTTTGCTGACACAACTCACATCTGTTAGGGTGTACGTCGTTTCTCTCAGGTTTCCGGGTATTCCCTAACACAAGCACGCAGGCAAAACTTAAAAATGTGGATTATGCTTAAAGACAGACAGGGGCTCTTCATGATTTTCTGGCCGACACAACCAAAGATGGCTTGGAGGTTAAAACCCTCGTGAATTAATTGCTCCATCAGATCTCCCTCAGCACGCCAGCTGAGACGAAGAGGAGGGCAGAGCATCACTGACCACCAGAAACTCGGAGCGGGGCGGCTCTGCCGGCTCTGCCTCCTCTTCCTTGGCTGCTCTCCTCCGCTCCCGTTGCCCAGCTGGGTGGGAGGGGGGCTGCGCGGTGACAATGGCAGTGCACTCCTTCCTTCTCCGTCCCCGCGAGCTCGGGCGGGAAGGGACAGTCCCAGGGGCTCGGCCTGCAGCCGGTGGGCGGCCGGGAGCGCTCCTCCCGGCGGGGCAGCGGGATGGGGGAGCCCGGCCGGGACCCCGAGCGCCGGGAGGGATGAGATGGGGAAGCGGCGGGGAAAGAAGCGGGGAGGGAGCGGCGGTGCCCATCGCGCCTTTCCGACGCGGCGGCGAGAAGGACTCGGGCGCGCTGGCGAAGGGAGGTGGGGAAAAGCAACACAAAAGCACCGCGAGTGCCCGGCAGCGCTCTCCGGGTTCATTCCCGGCAGAGGGATGCGCCGCAGCCGGGATGCCGGGGGCGGGGAGGGGGGGGGGCACAGCCGGGCGTGCAAAAACCCCCGGCTCTGCATCGCTCCCGCCGCGCCCGAGCGGATTAAATTACCGCAAATTCGAACGGAGCTCCGCTGCCGGAGCGGGGAGGAGCGAGGGGCCGGGGGGGAGGCGCCGGCTGCGAGGAGGGGCGGCAGCCCGGGCCACCTCGGCTCGCCCAGCGCCCGCCCCGCGGCCCCTCCGCCGCAGCCGCAGCCGCCGCCGCGCTGCCCGCAGCGACTTCGGCGAGCGCCGAGCGGAGCGGGAGCAGCGCGGGGCAGCGCAGGGCAGGCAGGCAGAGCCCGGCATGCCGGCGGCGGCGGGCGATGGGCTCCTGGGCGAGCCGGCGGCCGTGGCGGCGGGCGGGGAGGCGCGGCGGGCGGCGGCGGACGGCGGCTCCTTCCTGGCCGCCTGGCTCAGCGCCGCCGCGCCCCGCGAGCGGCTCCGCGACTTCCAGCACACCAAGAGGGTCGGCAACTACCTGATCGGCAGGAAGCTGGGAGAGGGCTCCTTCGCCAAGGTCCGCGAGGGGCTGCATGTGCTCACCGGAGAGAAGGTACCGCCGCCTCCGGGAGCCCCCCCCCCCCCCGGGCGTGAAACGGGGGGAGAACGGGGGGCTGGCTAGTGAGCGGGCTGTGCTGAGTCCCTGCCGGCCGGGAGGGTGAGTCCCCGGGAGGCTGGAGGAGCTCCTCCGGCAGGATGGAGTAGCCCCCTGTGAAGCGGAGTAGCCCCCGGCAGGACGGAGGTGCTCCTCCAGCAGGATAGAGGAGCCCCCCGGGAGGATGGAAGAGCCCCCGGGAGGGTGGAGGAGCCCCCGGGAGGGTGGAAGAACCCCTCGGGAGGATGGAGGAGTTCCCGGGAGGATGGAGGAGCCCCCGGGAGGATGGAGGAGCCCCCTCGGCGCCGTCCCCAACTTCCCGCGGCTCCGCCGGGCGCTCCCCCCGCGGAGCTTTCCGCGGCTGCAGTCTCGCCTCCCTCTTGCACTACTTCGACTGCCTTGACCCGTCTTTTTTTTTTTTTTTTTTTTTTTTTTTTTTTTTTTTTTTTTTTTGTCCTTTCCCTTTAATTTTAAATTTTCGCCTTCGCCCCGGTTTGTTTGCTCACTTTTTCTGCTGAGGAAAGTGGGTTTTTTGGGTGAGACTCGTGTTGCTGGGGAGCCGTCACCGCGTGCAGTGCAGTCGCGACATGTCGCGTGTGGGTGCCCGCGGGCACTTGTCGCGCACCTGGCGACGGGAGATGCTGCGGGAGGGGGCACAGTCTCAAGCTGCTCGGTCCGGCGCACGGCAGATGTGTTCGGCGGCAGAGAGGCACCCCGGACGGCTCTTCCCCGGGCTGCTGCTCGGCAAACTCCGTGCAGCGTCTCTGCTTTTTGGGTTTTACCCAGAGCCCTTCGGCGGAGGCTCCTACCCGTCACTTGGGACGGCTCACAGCGGTGTCGGGAGCAGCAGGGGCTTGGCTGGGCGGCGAGTCCAGCAAGGACGAGCCCCCCGGAGCCCCCGGCAGAGAGTTGTGCTGCTCTTGGTTATCCACACAACTTCGGAGCGCTGTGAGGAGCGGCCGAGGGAGCTGGGGTTGTTCACCCTGGAGAAAAGGAGGCTCAGGGGGGACCTGGTGGCTCTGCACAGCTCCTGACAGGAGGGGACAGCCGGGGGGGAACAGGGACAGGAGGAGAGGGAACGGCCTCAGGCTGGGCCAGGTTGGACATCAGGAGGAATTTCCTCATGGAAAGTGGTTTTTAACAGTGGAAGGGGCTGCCCAGGGAGGTTTGGAGTCTCCATCCCTGGAGGTGTCCGAGGAAGGACTGGAGGTGACATTCAGCGCTCCGGGCTGGTGACGGGGTGGGAACGGGGCACAGCTTGGGCTCGGTGGTCTCTGAGGTCTGTTCCAGCCTCAGTGACTCTGGGGTTCTGTGAGCTCTGGGACTCGTGCCTCTCCTGTGTCCTTCGCACGGGGCTCCCTGCCGAAGCCTCCCCGGAGCGGTGGGGCTGTGTGCGGTGTAATTCCCTCCTGCTCGTGCCGCTCTCCGTGGTTGCATTCTTGCGCTCTCGGGCACTTATCCTTTCATTCCGGTGACTTTGTCACGGAGCGAAATTTGATATAGGGCTCTGAGAATCTCATCGTGTGAAAAAAAATGATAAGGTTTGTGAATGTTATCATGTAGGAATGCAAAAAAAAAAAAAAATTAAAATGTTGCTCTCCTCTGTTACCAAGCGTGTGCTTCTCCTTGGTAACAGAAACATCCAATGATCCTGCAGTTGATAAAAGGCACATGCACACACACGTCCTCCCCACCTCCACGTTTTGGGTTTGCTACATTTATCTCAGTCTGTTAAGAGGGGAAAAAAATAAAAAAGAGCCACCACACACCCCTCTGTCTCAGCTCCCAGGCCTGCTGTTTGGCTCGGGTTTTTTTTTTTTTTTTGCTCCCTCGGTGTCTTGAATAACACACACTGTGACAAAGTGACAAGCAGAAACTCGGCGAGAGTCGCTCTTCCTTCCTGCCGAGCCGCGTCCATCCCCGGGGGCAGGCAGGGTGATCTCCGAGCTCTGTGCTGTGGCACTGCCTGAAGGAGCAGTCACACACTTCCAAACTGACTAATCCAATGTCCACCCTCCCAGAAATCCACCTCTTCAGCCCCAGCTGTTTGTGGGCAAGCTGCTCGGGTTAATGGGCGGCAGAGAAGAGTTATTAATGATTTGCTTCGGGTGAGGTCCTCTCTGAGCGAGGTTCCTCCCTCACACCCCCGTGGAGATCAGCCATTCCTTGAGCACTTCCACCCGAGCATCCTCCCCTGGTCTGCTGCCAACAGAGCATCCCCGCTCTCCGGCCGCCAGGCACTTCTCTTCCTGGTCCCATTCCCACCTTGCTCCTCCCAAGAAGGGAGGGTCACTCCGGAAGGGCCTGATGCTGTCCCCACTTCCATGGCCCGAGGCAGGCTTTTGTCTGTAAAGACACTGTTGAGCCGAGGGCATTGCCTAAATTCTGTAGGATTGCCCTAAAGCAGAGTCTTGCTGGTGCTGAGCCGAGGGCACTGCCTAAATTCTGTAGGATTGCCCTAAAATAAGTGTAAAGCAGAGTCTTGCTGGTGCTGAGCCGAGGGCATTGCCTAAATTCTGTAAGATTGCCTCAAAATAAGTGCAAAGCAGAGTCTTGCTGGTGCTGAGCCGAGGGCACTGCCTAAATTCTGTAGGATTGTCCTAAAATAAGTGCAAAGCAGAGTCTTGCTGGTGCTGAGCCGAGGGCACTGCCTAAATTCTGTAGGATTGCCTCAAAATAAGTGTAAAGCAGAGTCTTGCTGGTGCTGAGCCGAGGGCACTGCCTAAATTCTGTAGGATTGCCTCAAAATAAGTGTAAAGCAGAGTCTTGCTGGTGCTGAGCTGAGGGCACTGCCTAAATTCTGTAGGTTTGCCCTAAAATAAGTGCAAAGCAGAGTCTTGCTGGTGCTGAGCCGAGGGCACTGCCTAAATTCTGTAGGATTGCCTCAAAATAAGTGTAAAGCAGAGTCTTGCTGGTGCTGAGCTGAGGGCACTGCCTAAATTCTGTAGGATTGTCCTAAAATAAGTGCAAAGCAGAGTCTTGCTGGTGCTGAGCCGAGGGCATTGCCTAAATTCTGTAGGATTGTCCTAAAATAAGTGCAAAGCAGAGTCTTGCTGGTGCTGAGCCGAGGGCACTGCCTAAATTCTGTAGGATTGTCCTAAAATAAGTGTAAAGCAGAGTCTTGCTGGTGCTGAGCTGAGGGCACTGCCTAAATTCTGTAGGTTTGCCCTAAAATAAGTGCAAAGCAGAGTCTTGCTGGTGCTGAGCCGAGGGCACTGCCTAAATTCTGTAGGATTGTCCTAAAATAAGTGCAAAGCAGAGTCTTGCTGGTGCTGAGCCGAGGGCACTGCCTAAATTCTGTAGGATTGCCCTAAAGCAGAGTCTTGCCCCTGCTGTCTGGGAGCTGCTCTGGCAGAGCAGACCTTAGGGTCACTGAAATGTCACACTTCAGTAGGGGCGGCCCAAACAGGTTTTGATTTGCAGCAGACTTTAGCAACTCCGGAGGAGTTAATGCTCGTTGCTGTCTCAGAAAATGGTGTGTTTGGGGACGAAATCCCTGGATTAATGAGCCCCCAGCCAGGCTGGGATCCACGGCCCTGACTCAAGGCATTGTACACGCTCGAGGCGATGCCGGGCGGGTGCCAAAAATCTGCCATTAGCTCAGCCTGCCATTGCTGGGAGCTGCAGAGGTCTCCAGGAGGATGGGGCTGGCACATTCTGTGGGCCAGGCTCCCTTCAGCAGGGCAGCTGATGGATGCTGGTGCACTCGGGGTGACCTGTGTGGGATGGGGCTCAGCAGCTCCTGCCAGCTCGGGAGGGTGAGCTGAGGTGAGGTTTCTAAACCTTCCCTTCCCAGGTTTTTATCGCCGGACTTCCACCCACAGCTCCCACGGTGCTGCTCCGTGGTTTGTGCTGCCACGGTGCCAGGCATGTTGTTATTTCCTGGGCTTGAGAAAAGCCCTTGGTGGGGCCTGATGCAATTAAGTGCAGGAGAATGCTGGGCAGATTATTCTTTCCGTGGCTTTTGAATGAAATATCGCAGCCTGGAATCTGACATCTTGGGGTAAAGGGCTCATTTGTCAGCTCGACTCAGGCAGCCTTTAGTGCTAATCCTGAGGAAACATAGCTGCTCTGTGAAGAGCAAGCCAATTTAGCCTTAAATTGTGAGTGAGCTGTGTTTGGGTGGCTCTGGGAGCCTGTGCACAGCATACTCTTGGATTGTTCCAAGTCATTCACTGGGTGATGGGGACCAGGCAAAGGAGATCTCTCTCCTTTATAAAGAGAGATATTTTTTCTAAAAAGAGGTGTATTTTTAGGAAAATACACTTATTTTTTGCATTCTTAGGGAGCTGAGAGTACGTTGCCATCACTGTGGTGGGGTGATTTGAGGCTCTGTTATCACACTCCGTGTTATCTATTCTGTTTTCTGCTGCAGACCCCACTGCAATGTCCCAGTAACTCTGTACAGCATTGTGGAGTGACAGCACATTGACAATATATTGAGCCAAAGTTCCTGTAAGCAAACCTGATCCAAGATTATATTTAACTGCTTTTCGGCGTAATCTTTGGCACTACAAAAAAAAAAAAAAAAAAACAAAAACACCTAAAAAGTCGCTGAGGCAAATTGACTCATTTGATTTCTCATCCAGGGAAAACTTTGTTTATAATTTTCTTCAGTGCTATTGTTGAGCTGGAACAAGGTACGTTTTTAGTTACACTCTGTCAAGAGGCTTTCAGCAGCAGTGGGAAGCAGTGGCTAAAAATACAATTTACCAGTTTTGCTGTGGAGGCATAGCAATTAATATTAAAAGTGGCCTTTTCACAGAAGAGTTCACGTTCAGAATGCATTTCTTTATTAAAGAGGTAGAGAAAAAAGTACAGAGAAAAGGCGTGTTTGGGGTGGGTGGGCAGAGCAGCCTCCCTGCAGACCTGGAAATGCCTCTTTGTGCCACAGAGTTAATTTTGCCAGGAGGAAATTCGCCCTTTCCCCTGCGTGTTTCACCACAGGCTGCAGGGAATGGAGACTTGGTGGCTTCTGGGGGTGCTGGCAGGTGGGGATCTTGCCCTGTTGATGCCCTGGGTGGCCGTTCCCCCCCTGGTGCCCTCTTTGCTCCTCACTGGAAATTCAGCACTGCGGGGGACTCTCAGCCTCGTCTGTATTTCAAACCCCAGAGTTTCCCAAGCGGTAGCACTGGCTTAAAACCTGGGAAATTGGGTAAAACCCATGTACAGCTCTAGGATCTTTACCTCTGTCTTTACCCTTTGTGAGTTTTGGGGGCCTTGAGGGGGTGCGTGGTGTCACTTCCAAGCCATCCTGCCAACCAAATGGGTCAGCAGGTTGCCTCACTGCAGACAAAAGTTTATTTTCTAGGGTGTTTGTAGGTCTTTCAGTTCAGCCTTTTCCTTTTTCCTCCCTCCCAGGTATTGTGAGGTTGCAGGTAAAACTGTGAGACCTTCATTGTTGTCAGGGCATCCGAGGGTGAAGCTGCAGGATTTTAATTTGAAATTTGATCTGTGATGGTTTTTTTTTCTTCCTCCAGTAATACTTGTATATCAGTTTCCTGGATGGGTTTGTTCTCTCACTTATGTTTAGTTAGTAATTTTATCTTTACCTGTTCCTCAACATATTTTCAGGTTTTATCTCCATCCAATTTTTTTTTTTTTTAAGAAAGCTTATTTTGAAAAGCACTGGCTGCAAATCCACAGGGTGGCTTTTCCCCAGGATCTGTTCCCCTTTATGAAACAGCTGCCAACTGTTGCACCTGGCCGACGTGCCACTCTGAATTACATGCACCGAGGAAACAAAACCAGGGTGTTCCTGCAGCCTGCATTTTCACATTTCCTTGCTTCTAGGTGTTTGCTTTCGCAGCTCTTCTTTTCACGGGGGTTTGTGCCTGCGTGTGCAGATCCAGAATTTCTGCTGAAGCCGCTCCGTGCGCGCCTCTGTTAGCGTGCAGCCCTCCAGGGAACGTTTGGGAGAGCGGTGCTGTGCTTGCAGTGGCAGCGCTGAGGACTTGGCTGGGAGCAGGAGCAGGCTGATGTGCCAGTGTGGTGCTCCCTCGAAGGCGTTATGGAGCTTGCAGGAGCTGGAGCAGAAGGCAGCGTGGAGCTGGTGTGCTCCCCCCAGCTGCTCAGTCTGTTCCACCTGGAAAACAACCAGGTGAAAATTGGACGTGAAGCCACGCTCTTCCCTCTGTCCCTCCCCTGTGCTGTGAGCTGGGATAGGCCAGGAGCCTTTTCATGAACCCAGAGTCTGACTTGCAGAAAGATTGGCTTCGTGTTTTTCACTAAGCAGCTTGCAACTTGTTCTGCAGCGAGCTGAACGGCTGCGCATGTGGCAGTTCCTTATCCTCTCCAGATAATCTGCTTCCAAGTTTGCATTCAGCAGTTTTAAGGGTGCCTCATGTCAGCAGTGTGCTGCTTTTCCTACAGGCTGTTCCCCTTGCAGGATGGAGGCAAGCCCAGTGGTTTGGGTTCAGCTGACGCCGGGGGACGCTCACATCTGGATCCCCGCATTTGCTCCTGCAAGTTTTGTGCTTCTAACTTGGTTCAGGGTATGCAGAGCTCTATGCCCGTTTCCAAAGGCATGTGCTGCCTATAGAAGTCCTGGCAATGAGAGCACATCTGGCTCCCTGCATTGTGCAGTGTCTCCTCTGGCAGCAGTGACCTGCAGGGTGCTGCAGCTGCAGCTCCTCGCGTTTCAGCAGATGCTGCATCTCTGCCCTCGGGAGCTGGGAAAGGGGAGGTTACAGATGAGCAGCACAAGGATGTAGCCCTGTCAGGAAAGCAGTGGTGACAAACCTTGTGCTGGCTGAGTTGTGACAGCCTGCCTGAACCCCGGGCTGTCGTGCTGTCTGAACAGCGGCACGGGAGCGAGCTGAGGGCTTACAGCTGGCTCTGCTGTTCTTCAGGGCTGTGGAGAGGCATCCAAAAGCCAAGAGGTGGGGAGATGTCAGCCAGGAGGTGAATTAGGGGGCTGGCAGAGTTGGTGCTCACCTGGCAGTGTGGGGTACAGGTGCACCAGAGCACTCTGGCTGGACTCTGGCCATGCTGGTGCTGCTCTGCTTGCCCCACTTTGGCTCCTTCAGCTCCAGATCGGCTGAGCTGCTGTTTTCAGATGAATTGAAATGCTCTGGGGCCCACCTAGGACAGAGGCAGCCCTCTGTGAGCTGCCTCAGTGACCCCTGGCACACCTGAGTGCTGATCTGTGCTCTGGCAGTGCTGGCAGAGAGCAGGGTCAAACCTCATCCTCAGGGAAAGGGCCTGGGAGGAGCCACCACGGTCCCCCAGGGAAACCACCTGGGGAAAAATTAACAAAAGCTGGCCAAAGTCTCCTTTTCTGTCAGTGTTTGCTCTGCTCTGGCCCTGAGCTCTGGGCTCAACACCTTTGGTGCCATTCCCATGGTGCTTCTCATTTGCCATGTGAGATCAGAGGCACGGCGAGGAAAACCACTGCAACAAAGAGAACTAAAAAAAGCCAAGTTATATAAAATAAAGTTCCTTTGCTCTCTGTCTGTTGTGGAAGATTGTCATGGAAACATTTTTTTTCAGAGAATAAATTCGTTTTCTGTGAATAATGTCCACAGAGCTGAGGGAAAGAGCGTATTATTTATATATAAAATCTTCACTGGAGACACCTTTTTCCTGGCTCCTGACAGTTGTAAATGTTTTATCTGCTGTGTTTTAAATCACTACAAAGGAGGGCATTACCTGGGCCTCAAGAGCAGTGGCTCACGGGGATGGGCTTGTTGGTTTTGGTCTTCCCTAAAGCCAGAGAGCTGAACTGGCATTAAATCAGGGGCACTTAGCCTTCCTTAACTCCAGTTCTGCATGAGATGGCTAAACTGTGAAGCAGGGGCTGTTTAATGGGAAACATATCCCACAAGCAGGGAGATGGGAGGATGTTGGCCGCCGGCGCTGGGAGGGCGAGTTATGCCTTATTTTCCCTGAGGAAAGTCTGCCCTGATAGCTGCTCCCACCTTGAGTTCAGAGCTTTCCTCCAGTGTTTTGGCCTGTCGGTCTTACCTTAGGAATGGGGGTCAAAAAGGCCTTTCCTGAAAAAAAACCAGGGAGATTTTGGAAGGCGGCGCTCGGTGGATATTTTTGCGAGGCAAACCCACCCGTCACAGGCACTCAGAGTCAAGATTGCTCCTTGCAGGAAATGTCTCCGGCCTGGAGGCTGGTTTTGACAAGGATCTGTAAGGATTTCTCTTGGAACCTCTTAGTGCATCCTCGTGTATGTCTGTGCCTGGCTTTGTGCCACCACTACTTTCATCAGTCTCTGCATAATCTCTCCTGACTTGTGCAGATATCCTGAGAGGCCAGGGAGGTAAAAATGTGCTGCTCTCCCCCACGGCTGCCCCATTAATTAGCTGGCCAAGAGAGCACTGAAAGGTTGCTGGAAGTGATTTCTTTCTGCCAAAGGCCAGACAGATCCCCACCACGACCCCCCCCCAAGATAAGCCATAAACCAAGTTCCTTCCCATGGATGGGGCTGTTCTGTGTTCCTGCTCCCCAGGCAGCCTCTGGAATCTGTGCCTGGTACAAATGCTGCTGCTTTGGACACGTAGAGCCAAGGAAAAATGCATTTCATGGAGGTTTCTTTTCAGAGTGGCTGGGTAGAGGCACTGTGTCACCCCCCCTCGCCTCCAAACCGTCTCCTGCTGGTCCCTGGGCTGTGAAAGTCTGGCTGTTCCAGGTGCCAGGGATGCTGACAGGTCAGGATATGTCTGTCTGTCTGTCCCAGTTGGAACAGGGGATGAGAGGGAAAAAGCAGCTGGCTCTATGGAAACAGCAGAGCAGAGGTCCAGGGAAGGATAATCACAGCTGCCTGTGGAACATGGCACAAAATTCCCCATAAATATGATGTGAGGTGACAGACATGTTGAAGAGAAATAGCCTTGAGTTTGCCTAATTTACCTTTTGGGATGCTCATTTTAATTTTATTAAAGAGCTTTCTCTTATCAGAAATCTTTCCCCCATGTAGGTGCTTGCAGGAAATCATCGAGTCAGTGCTTAGCATTCTCTTAATTAAATGTTTTGAGCTTCAGTCAGTTACTACAACAAACAGTTCCTGGACCTCAAGACTGTTCTGAAGCTCTTCTCAGAACTCTTTCCAAAACTTCAGCATAATTTTTTAATTACTGGAAAGAACTGGATAGAGCAATCCAATAATAGTCCCCAGTGCCTTGGACAGGTGTAGTTAACACCTTTTTTTTGCGTTACCAAATACATCCTGCTTATGCTTTTGGGGATTAAGTTTAAGTTGGCTGTGGCACCGAGAGGCCTTAGGATCATTTGCTTATCCAAAGTCCTCCTGAATCCCTCTCTAGCCTGCTGGGTGCTGTTTGGGCTGCAGGGAACTGGTGGGATGTTGTTTTTATCCCCTGGCAATCGGATTCCTTCCCTTCCGGCTCGCAGGGATCCGAAGTACACGAGTGAAGGTACCCGGAGCTACTCTCTTGTCTGGAGGAGTTTATGTGGCTTCAGGGGCTGATTTCAAGCTTTCCTGGCTGGGTCTGGCCTGCCAGCAGAGCCAGTGGCCTTCTGCCTGCTGAGACATTTATCCTGGACTCGTCTGCAGCAGCTGGGTTTGTGTATTGCTACACCCCAAGCTCTTGGCTGAAAATATCTCAGCAGCACTGACTCCTCCCTACCTTTTCTGGTCGCTGATTTTACTACAATTAGAGCGAATGCTGAAACACCCTTTTCTTTAGTGCTTTATTTCTTAAGGTACTGGAACTTGCTGTATAAAAACCCACGCTCCTTTACTGCACTGTGAAATTTGCTAAGCTGTAACAGTTAGAGGAAAGAATAAACTCTACCCAGAGAATGAAATTGGCATTTTCTAGTCCTTGGATTTGGTTGTGATGAACAACTTGTTCTGTGCCTGGCTGGGTGATTGCCCAAAATGAGATGCCCTCGAAGGGGTTGATTCTGGGACTGTGCTGACAAAACTGTGCAGGCTTCAGAGTTAGGTCTGTTTAATGTGATTTGAATTGGCCACCCAAAATCACCAGCTGGTTTTGAAAAGGGAGCTCAGATTTTTGTGGTGAGAACAGTGGTAAATACAAAGCAAGCTGCAAGTGAAGCCAGACAGCCATGGCTGGAAATAAGAGAGGAAAGAAACTGAATTTATTGCTGCCTTGGGCACAGCAAAAAGAAAAAAAGCTGGAGATGGACTTGCAGTACTGATGGCTGCAGATATCTCCGTGGTCTGGCTCTTTGTCTCATTCTCCTGGCTGAGGTTAAACCGGACAGTAAACTTTGTGATTTGGGTGCAGAAGTCCAAGTCTCCGGCCTTGTCTTTGCCTGTGGCCCGAGCTGCAGCTCTGAGCTGCATTGGCACGGGCAGGATGCTCCAGGATGGTGCTGGGACTCAGTGCTGCTGCCTGGCCTGGCACCAAGTCAGAGTCTGCCAGAAGGAGACTCTGGGGAAAAAGAAAAAAGAGGAAAAAAAAGATGAAAAAGGCAGGGGGTTGCCCCTCCAACAGTGAAATAGTCCCCCCAATAGTTGAGGTTGCTTCTCTTGTGCTCTGCTGGTCTCCTGGCCAAATCCCACAGTTCTTGCTGGATTCTTTTTCAAACCAGTTTCTGTTGGTCTCCTGGCCAAATCCCACAGTTCTTTTTCAAACCAGTTTCCTCTCAATTCAGCCGAGCTCCCTTTGGCAGCAGCCAGCAGGAGCTGCCTCCCTCTTAGAATTTGCAGAAGGAAGCAATCCAAGCGGCTGGGTAAGTGGGGAAAGCTCTTTAAAGGTCCTCAAAATGTCACACCCTGATTTTGCAAGGCCACCCCCTGTTCTCTGCAGGGTTAAACACGTTATGACATTATTTCCCGAGCTGGGGCCAGGGCAGTGGAAGCGTTCCTGCAGTTGTTTTTGCAGGCATCTGACCTGGGCATTGCTCAGGACCTGGAAGACTGAGGGAAGCAGCTCTGCTGCAGAGCATCCAGGCCGTGAGCTAAAGTGGCCCCTGGGCAAGCAAATCCCTCCAGGAGCACAGCTTCCTGAGCGGGCAGAGGGATGAGGATGACTCGGCCTTCTGCCCGCCGAGCACCTGGAGGTTCCTCCTGCCCCGAGCAGCAGGTGGTTGGCAGGTCTGGGAAGCTGCCCAACAGGAGCTGGTGCCTCCTCTGCATGGCCCCAGGGATGGGGGCATTCCCAGGATGAGTGTGACCCCCTTCCCTGCCTGGTGGCAATTCCATACTGCTGACAAAGGGGATGCAAAACGCGGCTTCTCTGGTGGCAGCAGCTCTGCCACCAGATTTCTCCCAGATTTCTCCAGGCAACGTTTGGTCCTTCAAGCTGTTTCTCCTCAGGTTTATTTTTTCCCCTGGGGGCCTTGCTGTGGCTGTTTCTGTGCAGTTTGGTGCCAGCCAGCTTCAGCCTCCCCCGCCTCTCTCTCCCTGAGATTCTCAAGCCCTCCCCAGGCAGAGCTGGCAGCATCCCCGTGCCCGTGTGTGGGGGACACGTGCCCGTGTTTGGGTGAGGACACGTGCCCATCCGTGCCGGAGTTTCAGCCCCTCTCTCCTGCATCCTCTCCTCCAAGGAGGGGAGAGCTGCTGGCCCTGCCCTCGCCCGCTCTCGCCTCAGCCCAACCTGGAGGATTTTTGGAGAGGAGCAGCAATTGCTCATATGATGTGTCACACCAGAACCTTCAGGAAAGTAATTCATTCCAACAGTGTGATTCTAGGACTCAGGAACCAAAAATATGGGCTATTACTCATCTTTGTATCTCATAACACAGAATAACCTAAACCATTTATCTATTTACACAGCAGAGGTTTAGCCAAAAGCAGAATGTCAAGAGCCACTGTTGCTACATATTGAGAGTAATTACTTGCTTTATCATTAATTTTTTTTTTTTTAATTTCTGTGCCAGTGTTGGCCAGGAACTCGAGTCAGGAGATAGGCATGATGCAGAAACAAAGAGCCTCTCCTTGAAGCTTGGGAGAGCAGAGCTGAGTAATTGGCGTGTCTTGAGTGGGCTGTGAAAGCTCCAATGTGTTTGTTTGATGATTACCCAACATCTACAGTATTTTCTCTACCCAGTGCTTTTTCCCTTCTGCATGAATGAAATCTCCAGGTGCATGCACACACATCCACCCTGCACAGGAGGCTCTGTGTGTTAAGTGTGTCTGGGCACATTTGGCCCTCGCTTGCCTTGCTCTGCCTCTGGATGAACTCACAATCAGGGGTATTTAACTAAGTCAGCCCTGGGGTAACTCTGTGCGAAGTCTGATCCCTAGAACAGGGTATTGCTGGAACAAATCTGCTGTTTGCACCTCTGTCAGCTGTGCAGGGGGATCTCTTGGACCTGAGGGAAGGGGTCTGGAAGGGGGAAAGGTGGCTCAGAGCTGGGGTGAATCCCAACGCTGCCTTGCTCGTGTGCTGGGGTTGGTGGGGTGCCTGACAAGGTACCTGTCAAAATTAGGGGAAAAGTTCATCCTTAAGGCACAGAGAGCTAATTCTTGGTGATGGTGGCAGAGTCCTCCAGTAGTCCCATGGCTGGCTCTGTCTTCTGGGTTCAGGGGCTTGCTGCACCTCCACAGCTGAGCTCAGGCTGGGCAGCACATGTGGACACGTATAATGTGCTTTTTTCTGTCAAGGAATTAGGGGTGACTTACCAATATGAATAATAGATTGCTGCTCCATGCTGTTACCCCTCCATGTTCTGTGCCTTGCAGCTGTGATAAATACCAGCTTTTAACTTGTTTTTTTAAACTTTTGCAGAGATTGCTTTGTGCTGCCAATGTACGGCGTGGTATCTCATGTTTCTGTAACCTGTGAATTTGTTTGTCCTCACCAGAGTAACTCCTGTGGTTTGCTGTCTAAATACTCCGTGCAAGCCTCTGTGCTCAGTTCCATCTCATTAGATGAAAGAATGTACTAATTTAAGTCGGTTTCCTTGGTGAATCACCTGAGGCTTTCAGCAAGGGGTGAAATCAAGCTCTGATTTACCTGTTGTTTTATCTGATGGCTAAGTGGTGTCAGTGAGCAGTCAGGAGTGTGGTTCATGGTCCTGATGCTGCTCTGAGCTCACCCAGGCAGCTCTGCTGTGTGGTGCTCACCCTCACCCCGTTACCAGGGCTGTGGCATCAGGGTGATCTTTCCACAGCAGGAGCACATTCAGCCAACAGCAGGCTCAGCAGCATTGGCTCCTGGCTCTTAGCACACACCAGGAAGCCCAAATTCCTGCAGTTTTACCCTTCAATTCCAAGGCATTCATGTCACAGGGGAGGTGCAGATGACCCTGAATATTTTTAGGGATGGAGCAGCCACAGCTTCTCTGGGCACCTGTGCCAGGGCCTCACCACCCTCACAGCCAGGAATTCCTTCCCAATATCCCACCTAACCCTGCCATCTGGCAGTTTGAAGCCATTCCCCTTGCCCTTGTCCCAAGCCCCTCTCCAGCTCCCACGAGAGAGAAAAAGCAGAAAAAAAGAAATGTGCCAGGAGAGTGGCACCAAAATGGTTTTGTTTTTCATAGCATGTTTTTTATGCAAGTCCTGCAAAGCCAGCACTTGACTACAATTTAGGAAAATTGTAATGAAAGGATATCATCTCCAGTCGTGTATTCAAAGCCAAAAACAACACTTAAAAGTTGTAAACACCAGCCTGGAGGCTTTCTGAGTAAGCAGCTGCAATAAATGCCCAGCCTGAAGCGTGTCAAGTGTTTGTGGGTGCTTAGTGGGATTGTCCCCTCTCCTTTGCTCCTGATTTCCTGGCAGTAATTTTGGACTGTCGTTGTGCAAGGAAATAAAGGATGGACCAGTCAGTGGGGCTGGAAGAGCAGCTCTTCTTTCTCTGACCTGTGCAGCTGTGCCCGAAGCCACGGTGTGCCAGCTGAGAGGGACATCCTTTTGACTTCTGGCTTTTTCTAATGGTTGTTTACACAGGGTTAGAGCAACAAATCATCGCTCTCCCCCCTCTCCTGCTCTCTCCTTAGGTGGCAGTGAAAGTGATTGACAAGAAAAGGGCCAAGAAGGACACCTATGTCACCAAGAACCTGCGGCGGGAAGGGCAGATCCAGCAGATGATCCGCCACCCCAACATCGCCCAGCTGCTGGATATCCTGGAAACTGAGAACAGCTACTACCTGGTCATGGAGCTGTGCCCTGGGGGCAACTTGATGCACAAGATCTACGAGAAGAAGAGGCTGGAGGAGCACGAAGCCCGCAAATACATCCGGCAGCTCATCCTGGCCGTGGAGCACCTCCACCGGGCAGGAGTCGTGCACAGGTAATCTGGGGGAGCCTCTCTGCTGCTGAAGTTGCTGTCAGCTCCTCTAAGTGGTGTTTGTGTGTGCTGGAAGGAGAGTCCCTCGTGGAAACGTGCTCCTGAGAGCTTTGTGGCTGCTCCTGCTGGCGGTGTCCGGGTGCTCTGGACACGAGGCTGTACCTGCAGAAGGCATCAGCAGCTCCAGGTGAGCTGTGCTGACTCCACTGCCAGGAGCTGGACTCTGTGGTCCCCGTGGATCCCTTCCAGCCCGGGGCTTGCTGTGGATCTGTGCCAGTGAAGATAAGGTACACTCCAGAAGCAGGGCCCTTTCGCTGCCAGCGCTCTCCAGAGCTCTGCACCAGCAGGAGCTAACGAATCGTTTCACCACTTCTTTAAAAAGGTGCTTGTGCAAGCCTCCTGTGCCACTGGTGGCAGCACAGCAGGCTGGGGCGTGAGCTGGTTTGCCCAAAGCTTGGTTCCAGGGGTTCCTGGTCCCAGTTCCAGGGCTGGCACAAAGCCTCAGTGGGACCACTGAAACCCCTGGCTCCTGCTGCCCTGCTCTTTGCTTTTGTTGCGTCGCCTGGGCACGGGGTGGAGAGAGCCAGGGCTGCTGCAGTGCAGCACCACCTCCTTTCTCTAGGGCCTTCACACAGAACCACGGGGTGTGCTGGGCTGGAGGGACCCCCCAGGGATCATCCAGCCCAACTCCTGGCCCTGTGCAGGACACCCCAAAAATCCCACCCTGCGCCTGGGAGCATTTCCCAACCTTCTGGGCAGAATTAGGTGATGCCACACGATCCAGTTTGCTCGGAGTGCCACAGGACTCCTCATTTGACACGTTCACTTTGACCACTTCCAGCCTGTTGATTTTAAGCATTTTCCAGCCACTCCTCGAGCTCTGTGGATGAGCAGGGCGTGCATCTCCTGGCAGGGGGATGCTGTGGAGTTAGGAGTTCACCTGGGCTCCGGGGAGAACAGGACAAGCTCAGCAGGCTGATGAATAAAGAGTGGCTGAAGGCCCTGAGCAGCAGCTGGGAGAGTGCAGGTGGAGATGTCACATGTGACTGCCTGTCCCTGTACCTCTCTCCTCTCTCTGCTCTCTGCTGCCATGGAGACAGGAGGGTGGTGGGCTGGCTGGACCTTTGGAGCCAGCATCTCTCCTCTCCTGTTCCTAGGTGTATTTATAGGGAGCCGTGCTAAGAAGGAGGCCCTGCTTTCTAAATTTGGGCCAGCTGGTGTTAAGTCTGGACTCCCACACAGTTCCCATATGATGCTGAGCAAGTTGTGTGGGCCCCATCCATCCTCCTGGGTTCTGTGGGCACGCTGCAGGAGCCAGACATCTGAATGCTTTTCAGGATCTGGCTCTGCAGCTCCTCGGCTCCACGGACTGTGCAGGAGGTGGGGAGCTGCCCACAGCCAGCCCCTCCAGCTGTGCCCAGCTGTGTGCTGAGCTGCCCACCACTGTGCAGCGTGGGTGCAGCTGCCTGCCTGGAGCTCCACGTGCTCTGAAAGCTGCTGTTTGCTTGTCTTGGGTCTCTGTGCCTTCCCTGTGATCCATCAGGGATAATTGCCACGTGCACAGGACGCCTCTGGTCTCACCTCGAGCTGCACTTCAGGTGCCACTGTAACATAAATATTTGAGCAGCCACCAGGTTCTCTGTCAGCCTCAAAACTGCTGGTTTGTTTAAAGTATTGACCCCACAGTTTGAGGCAGGGACAAGGGAGAAGTTTGCTTACTGCTTTCAAGGATCAGTTAATACCCAGTATTTAGAGAGAGAGAGGGATACAGGAAATAAATCAAGTTTCTGAGATGGGCAGAGGAAAACAAGGCAGGATCAGATGAACATGTTGAGCTTTTAAGAGCAGGACTGGGTCAGCAGCAGCAATTCCTCTCAATGAAAAATTCACCTTCTGCACAGAGGCCAAGGCACTTACAGGGGGCTGGCAGGTTTGGCTTTGATCCCATTCTTCTTCAGAGAGGACTCAAACCCACATTTTGTACAAAAACAGCTTGTTCCCTAAGCACAGGCTGGAATCAACAGGCTCTGGTGGTGAGAAGGAGGCAAGGCTTTGGGCCAGGGAGAGCCTGAGTTCCTGTGTGGATGCTGAGTTCCTGTGTGGATGCTGAGTTCCTGTGTGGATGCTGAATTTCCCTGTGTATCCAGAGTTCCCCTGTGCATCCTGAGTTCCTGTGTGGATGCTGAGTTCCTGTGTGGATACTGAGTTCCTGTGTGGATGCTGAATTTCCCTGTGTATCCAGAGTTCCCCTGTGCATCCTGAGTTCCTGTGTGGATGCTGAGTTCCTATGTGGATACTGAGTTCCTGTGTGGATGCTGAATTCCCCTGTGTATCCAGAGTTCCTGTGTGGATGCTGAGTTCCCCTGTGGATGCCGAGTTTCTGTGTGGATGCTGAATTTCCCTTTGTATCCAGAGTTCCTGTGTGCATCCTGAGTTTCCCTGTGGATGCTGAGTTCCCCTGTGGATGCTGAGTTCCTGTGTGGATGCTGAGTTTCCCTGTGTGGATGCTGAGTTCCTGTGTGGATGCTGAGTTCCCCTGTGCATCCTGAGTTCCCCTGTGGATGCTGAGTTCCCCTGTGGATGCTGAGTTTCTGTGTGGATGCTGAATTTCCCTGTGTATCCAGAGTTCCTGTGTGCATCCTGAGTTCCCCTGTGGATGCTGCAGGTTGTCTCTCCCCCCTCCCCTCTCTGCTGCCCCTGTGACCTCAGCACAGCTGCAGAGGCTGTGGGAGGAGGCAGCAGCAGCCCTGAGAGCAGCGTGACAGTGCTGGCCTTCCTCTGGCAGCTGAGCTCAGTCCGTGCAGCCCTGTGGTGCTGAACTAATCCCTGCCCCACAGGCAGCCCCCTCCATCCACCCTGTTTCTCAGATCACTGAGCAGCTTCCTGGGAGGCTTCCACGCAGTGAATGAGCTGGTCTAATTCTGCCCAAACTGATAAAACTTGACACAATCATATCTGCAAGTATTTTCTCTGGCTTAACC